>NW_011494459.1:1264375-1271065 GCF_000754665.1 Bison bison bison | reverse complement strand
GGTGATGCCATCCAACCATCTCATCCTCTGTCGTCCCCTTCTCCTCCTGCCTTCAATCTTTCCCAGCATCAGGGTCTTTTCAAATGAGTCAGTTCTTCACATCAGGTGGCCAAAGTATTGGAGTTTCAGCTTCAACATCAGTCCCTCCAATGAACACCCAGGACTGATCTCCTTTAGGATGGACTGGTTGGATCTCTTTGCAGTCCAAGGGACTCTCAAGAGTCTTCTCCAACACCACTGGTCAAAAGTATCAAGTCTTCGCTGCTCAGCTTTCGTTAATAATCCAATTCTCACGTCCAAACATAACTACTGGAAAAACCATAGCTTCGATGAGACAGACCTTTGTTGGCAAAGTAATGTCTCTGCTTTTTAATATGCTGTCTGGGATGGTCATAACTTTTCTTCCAAGGAGCAAGCATCTTTTAATTTCATGGCTGCAGTCACTATCTACAGTGATTTTGGAGTCCCCCCAAAAATAGTCTGTCACTGTTTCCATTGCTTCCCCATCTATTTGCCATTATTAACATTGAGCAAAAGACTTGGAGTATAAAATATCCAGTAACATCAGATATTTCATATAATTTTACCCTTACATATAATTTTGGCTACAGTTAAAAAAACAAAACAAAACAAAACAAAAGAAGACAGCCCAGGATTTGTCTTATGAAGTGACCATCAGAATCCCTTGACAAACTCAGTTAAAGCAGTACAGTATCAGGCACACAAAACACACATTAATGTGGGTTCTTTTATTCCTGTAAGGGTGTACTTTATCCTGTCACTCATCTCTTCCTACAGTGGGACAGGTGCTCTTCCCACAGACAAGAGTTGTTTGTCTCCTCCCCTGAAACTGGGCAGGGATTCTGGCCCTAACTGATCAATGGAGCAAAGCTGAAGTGATGCCATCGACCTTCTGAGGCAACATTATTCCAAGAACAAAAGTTCTTCCTGGTTCTCTCACTCTTTCTCCTCATTGTCTCTCGTACTCACAGGGAACCAGCCATATTCTTGTGAGGAAGCTCAGCTCACATGGGGAAACCCCATGAAGGTGTCCCAGCTGAAGGTGCCGGTTAAGTTTTCAGCCAATAGATAGCATCGCACCCAGATGTGTGGGTGCATTAGCCTCAAGTGGTCCAGGCTCACAACCTTCTTCACATCTTCCACTAGAGGCTCCATGTGTGAAGCACAGGAGATCTGACCTTACTGAGTTCCCTTCAATTCCTCACCTGCACAATCTGACAGGTCAATAAAGGATTCTTATTGTTTTAAACCACATAATGTCATGACAATTTGTTATACAAGAAAAGGTAACTAATACAACTTTCTTGAATTTTCTTCAGTGATAAAACCTTTCTAATGGACACCCCTTCAACACAACTGTTACTTAATTAATGTTGGTTGATTTGAATGAAAACAAATTTTATTTCACAAGCATAGATCAGGGTATATCCCACATATAAAAATCAGATAAAATTCTTGAATAAAGATTATAATAAAGATAATGAGGGACTTCCCTGGTGGTTCATTGGCTAAGATTCCACACTCCCAATGCAGAAGGCCCAGGTTTGATTCATGGTTGGGGAACGAATATCCCACAAGCTGCAACGAAGACTCAGTGTAGCCAAATAAATAAATAAAATTTAAAATATAACGATAGCTCTAAACTGGGCCCAAAAACATGAGAGAGCAAACATAGACAATATAAAGTGACAGTTAAAGCCATAGTATATGGACTTCTGAGGTGGCTCAGTGGTAAAGAATTTGGCTGCCAATGCTGGAGACGTTGGTTCGATCCCTGGCTTTAGCAGATACCCTGGAGGAGGAAATGGTAACCCACCCTAGTATTCTTGCTTGGAGAATCCCATGGACAGAGTAACCTAGTGGGCTACAGTCCATGCAATCACAAGGACTTGGCCAGGACAACAAGGTCATAGTATATATGCCTTAGATCTGTTGTCAAATGCTAGTGAAAATATATAACTTACAAAAATCATATTATTTTTATTTTAAATTATTAGTATTGCAGAAGAATTTCTTTTTAATTTTTGGCCATGCCATATGATATGTAGGATCTTAGTTCCTCCACCAGGAATGAAACCCACAACCCCTGCAGTGGAAGCGTGGAGTCTTAACTTCTAGACCACCAGGGAAGTCCTTCAAAGAATATTTTAATATAAATGATTCATTTCTCTATTTTGTTGCCACCCTCACTGAGCCTTAGCCAGAAGCACAGTGGCAGCCTGTGATCCCACGTAACATAGTATCCCACTAGGATACACCCTTTACGGCCAAGGAGGCATAGGAATAGGACCATTTCTATGAGATCAACTAGTCTCCTCACATTCCTCACCACCCAGAGGTGGCTGGTCCAAGAGAAGGCTGGAATGGCCTGGTAGGGATACTGCCAGAGCGCCAGCTCAGAGGCAACATGCCCCAAGAATGGGTGCACTTCTCCCAAGATACAGCGCACACTTCAAGTCAAAAGGCTTTCTATGTAACTGAGTCTCTGAGAAGAAGAATATGCTGGTCAGGCATCAGAGAGTAAAGACAGGGGAGTCTCATTTTATGAATTGGCTTTTCTGTCCCTGCTATGCAAGTTTCATAGTCCTAGTCCCCAAAGAGAGGACACAGGCACCAGGGACACACCAGCTGTCACTATCCAACAGGTCCTGTGGGCAAGAAAGAAGTGTATTCATTTCCCAGGTTTGTTGCTGTTGTTGTTCGGTCCCTAAGTCATATCTGACTCTTGGCGACTCCATGGATTGCAGCACACCAGGCATCCTTACCTTTAACCATCTCCCAGAGTTCATCAGAGTTCATCTCCTTTGAATTGGTGATGTCATCCAACCATCTCATCCTCTGCCGCCGTCTTCTCCTTTTGCCTTCAATTTTTCCCAGCATCAGGGTCTTTTCCAATGATGCTGTGTGCATTAGGTGGCCATGGTATTGAAGCTTCAGGTTCAGTATCCATACTTCCAATGAATATTCAGGGATGATTTCCTTCAGGACTGACTGGTTTGAATTCCTTGCTATCCAAGGGACCCTCAAGAGTCTAGTTTTGCCATAATACAAATGACCACGTATGGGGGCTTAAATCAACAGAAATGTATTCTCCTATGGTTCTGGAGTCTTGAAGTCTGAAATCAAGGTGTCGGTAGGGCTCTGCTTCTGAAGGATCCAGGAAGAATCGATCTTTGCTTCTTCCCAGCTTCTGGTGTCTCCATGGGGTCCTTAGCTGCATCTTGAATTTCTGCCTCTGTCTTCCCATGTCTTCTTCTTTGTGTGCATCTGTGCACACTGGATTTAAGGACCAGTGTGGGACCCCCACACCCTACCACAGTCTGCCTTCATCTTCAGTTCATTGTTGACATCAGCAAATATTCCATTTCCAAATTAGGTCACAATCTGAGCTTCCAGGTGGACATGGCTCTTCAGGAGACACTATTCACACACTACAAGGAATCACACTCCTGGCAGAGGCCACTGACTTTGATCATCAGAAGAGTAGGAAAATATGTTGTACAATGGGAGTAAGGAGGAACATAATGCATATTGGAAAATCCCTAAATATGATTTTATTATTGCTGATATTCTCTCAGAAACATATATTTTCCTATTAAGGTATAATTTACATTCAGTAAAACTAATTTGGGTAATACTGGTCTATCAGATGTCACAAGGTTATCAGAAAAAAATTTTAGCTCAAAGGAAACTCTAACTTCCAGGATTAATATATGGGAAGCACAACTTTGTTCTTCCAAATCATCTTGGTAACCCATATGGTGTTTACTCGAGCAGCTCATAATATTTCAAGGCAGGAGGCTCATATTTCATATTAGTGAAGCTTGCAAAAGTGGTTCTCCAAATTGTAGAGAATTGGTGTTAAAAACTGCATCTACACATGAGGTCAGGCTTCCAGGTAATATTTCTTACCGAGATAAGGGATAGCCTTACGAGTTCATCCTCTTATATCTACACAACTATGCATTTGGATGTCATAAATACACTCCCCGTTACTCGTGAACAGGAGCTTTGTCTTCCAGTTGCCTGACCCTAATATCTTCAAAATAGTGTAATACACTCTGGCCCTGGTCATATTAGTGATGTGATAATCTTCAATGTTTCCTTTAAACAAAACCCTCCCAGGACAAAGCCCCAGAACAAGTTCACCTACAAATTAGCCTTATAACATTTAAAGAGTGGGGTTTCTTTAGTTTGGGACACTTCCCTCATGGTCCATTGGTTAAGATTCCACACTTGGAAGTGCAGGTTTGATACCTGGTCTGGGAACCAAGACCCCACATGTCTTGCAGTACAGCCAAAAATCAAAAATTAGCAACAAAAAGAATAAGAAAAATCAACTTCATTTCAAAAATTTTGGTAGAATGTGTGAAGAGAGTTAGTAGTAGATAATGCATAGATTGTTTTTTCACTCTTTTAACTCTGAAAATCCAGAGTTTGATTTTTTAAGTCCAAAAGCGAAATGAAAAAACAAATTAAAAAAAAAAAGAGAGAGAGACTCCCAAACCAAGGTCATGTTTCAAAATCCTACTCACCTCGACATAGGAAATCTACCATCCATGTGTCTCATTGCCCTAGAGTTTCACCCTTCCCTCCCCATGTGCATGCTGTGTGCAAGCTCCTCATCACCTACAGGCAACAAGTAAAGGTAGGTTGTGTGTTGATTTCTGGAACATTATGAGATTGCATGGACACAAACATGAGTACATGGAACGTATTGCTAAAAGTCATAAATATATGTGTATATATGAAAAATTGGCTATATTTTCTAATTTGTTAAAATGTAGGTTTTTTCTGAAAAATCAAAAAACACTCTTTGGTGAAATAAAAAAAATAGAATTTTGGCTTGGATCCTAACAAAAGCATAATTATTGATTGAGGCAACCAAATCAGATGAAAGAGACACTGAGTTGAGGAAGGGCATTCTACGCAAAAAGAAATGATGGAGGAAAATACTCAGAAAATATTGACCCCCCCCACCCCAGTGCAAAATCCTATCGGAAAATTTCATATGGGACATCATACTTTATGGTAAAATTTTAGACTCATTAAAATTCAGCGTAATGAGATAAAGAAAAAAATGCATAAGAATTGAAAAGGGAATATACCAACTTGATGATTTGTTAACAGTACAATTGCCTACTTTAGAAAATCAAAAGCAGCACTCCTTAAATATCCAGTACCATTTTCTTCTCTATTTTTCCTCAGAGATCTTATTAACTTACAATCTGATGACATAATATGCAAAAAAGAATTTCTGTATTTGCTGTCTTTCTCCTCCTAAAATATCAGTTCTGTGAGGTAAGAAATTTTGCTCTATCTTCAGTGGCTAGCACATGGCCCATCAGTGGATTGGTATTTAGTAAATAATTGATGAGCTGATGAATGAATGAGGAAATAATCAGTCCAAGAGAGTGAACTTGAAGGGTGACTGACTGAAAGAGAGCTAAACCCTCAATTATCATTATGAACAATCAATAGATGGTAGCTGAATTGGATAAACCAAGAATCAGCAGAGCAACTTATTTAGAAACAGTAAAAAACGGATGAATGAACTAGCACTTAGTCTATTAAGCAAATTGATTCAAAATTGTAAATCTGGACTGAAAAACTTTTTAGCAATTAGGGAAACAAAATTTCTGACAAAACTTTATCAAGAAATACATATATGATTCTAAGTTAAAGGCATATGGATTACCTATTATAAAATTTTGCGGGTACTATAAGGAATTTTAGCTTTAAATATAGTAGACGGTTAAATAAGCACACATTGCCTGAATATTCCTGAATATTGCTGAATATTTACAGCTACTGTAAATCTGTCTGTTAAATTAGAAATTTCATGTTTCAAAAACTTTAGTATATTGAAAGTTAGTGCAGATAAATAAAAGTTCAGTTCAGTCGCTCAGTTGTGTCTGACTTTGCGACCCCATGAATCACAGTATGCCAGGCTTCCATGTCCATCACCAACTCGCGGAGTTCACTTAAACTCATGTGCATTGAGTTGGTGATGCCATCCAGCCATCTCATCCTCCGTCGTGCCCTTCTCCTCCTGCCCCCAAACCATCCCAGCATCAGGGTATTTTCCAATGAGTCAACTCTTCGCATGAAGTGGCCAAAGTATTGGAGTTTCAGTTTCAGCATCAATACTTCCAATGAACACCCAGGACAGAACTCTTTTAGGTTGGACTGCATGGATTCCCTTGCAGTCCAAGGGACCCTCAAGAGTCTTCTCCAACACCACAGTTCAAAAGCATCAATTCTTCAGCACTCAGCTTTCTTCACAGTCCAACTCTCACATCCATACATGACCACTGGAAAAACCATAGCCTTTACTAGACAGACCTTTGTTGGCAAAGTAATATCTCTGCTTTTCATTATGCTCTCTAGGTTGGTCATAAATATCCTTCCAAAGAGTAAGCATCTTTTAATTTCATGGCTTCAGTCACCATCTGCAGTGATTTTGGAGCCCCAAAAAATAAAGTCTGACACTGTTTCCACTGTTTCCCCATCTATTTCCCATGAAGTGATGGACCAGATGCCATGATCTTTGTTTTCTGAATGTTGAGCTTTAAGCCAATTTTTTCACTCTCCTCTTTCACCCTCATCAAGAGGCTTTTTAGTTCCTCTTCACTTTCTGCCATAAGGGTGGTGTCATCTGCATATCTG
>NW_011494459.1:1247614-1264275 GCF_000754665.1 Bison bison bison | reverse complement strand
TCCTTTTCCTATTTGGAACCAGTCTGTTGTTCCATGTCCAGTTCTAACTGTTGCTTCCTGACCTGCAAACAGATTTCTCAAGAGGCAGATCAGGTGGTCTGGTATTCCCATCTCTTTCAGAATTTCCCACAGTTTATTGTGATCCACACAGTCAACACTTTGGCATAGTCAATAAAGCAGAAATGGATGTTTTTCTGGAACTCTCTTGCTTTTTCCATGATCCAGCAGACGTTGGCAATTTGATCTCTGGTTCCTGTGCCTTTTCTAAAACCAGCTTGAACATCAGGAAGTTCACAGTTCACATATTGCTGAAGCCTGGCTTGGAGAATTTTGAGCATTACTTTACTAGTATGTGAGATGAGTGCAATTGTGTGGTAGTTTGAGCATTCTTTGGCATTGCCTTTCTTTGGGATCAGAATGAAAACTGACCTTTTCCAGTCCTGTGGCCACTGCTGAGTTTTCCAAATTTGCTGGCATACTGAGTGCAGCACTTTCACAGCATCATCTTTCAGGTTTTGAAATAGCTCAACTGGAATTCCATCACCTCCACTAGCTTTGTTCATAGTGATGCTTCCTAAGGCCCACTTGACTTCACATTCCAGGATGTCTGGCTCTAGGTCAGTGACCACATCATTGTGATTATCTTGGTCATGAAGATCTTTTTTTGTACAGTTCTTCTGTGTATTCTTGCCACCTCTTCTTAATACCTTCTGCTTCTGTTAGGTCCATACCATTTCTGTCCTTTATTGAGCCCATCTTTACATGAAATGTTCCCTTGGTGTCTCTAATTTTCTTGAAGAGATCTCTAGTCTTTCCCATTCTGTTGTTTTCCTCTATTTCTTTGCATTGATTGCTGAGGAAGGCTTTCTTATCTCTCCTTGCTATTCTTTGGAACTCTGCATTCAGATGCTTATATCTTTCCTTTTCTCCTTTGCTTTTTGCTTCTCTTCTATTCACAGCTGTTTGTAAGGCCTCTCCAGACAGCCATTTTGCTTTTTTGCATTTCTTTTCCATGGGGATGGTCTTGATCCTTGTCTCCTGTACAGTGTCATGAACCTCAGTCCATAGTTCATCAGGCACTCTGTCTATCAGATCTAGGCCCTTAAATCTATTCCTCACTTCCACTGTATAATCATAAGGGATTTTATTTAGGTCATACCTGAATGGTCTAGTGGTTTTCCCCACTTTCTTCAATTTAAGTCTGAATTTGGCAATAAGGAGCTCATGATCTGAGCCGCAGTCAGCTCCCAGTCTTGTTTTTGCTGACTGTATTTTGCTGACTTGTTTTTTCCTTCTCCATCTTTGGCTGCAAAGAATATAATCAATCTGATTTTGGTGTTGACCACCTGGTGATGTCCATGTGTAGAGTCTTCTCTTGTGTTGTTGGAAGAGGTTCTTTGCTATGACCAGTGCGTTCTCTTGGCAAAACTCTATTAGCCTTTGCCCTGCTTCATTCCATATTCCAAGGCCAAATTTGCCTGTTACTCCAGGTGTTTCTTGACTTCCTACTTTTGCATTCCAATTTGGGTGTTAGTTCTAAAAGGTCTTGTAGGTCTTCTTAGAACCGTTCAACTCTTCAGCGTTACTGGTTGGGGCATGGGCTTGGATTACCGTGATATTGAATGGTTTGCCTTGGAAATGAACAGAGATCATTCTGTCGTTTTTGAGATTGCATCCAAGTACTGCATTTCAGACTCTTGTTGACCATGATGGATACTCCATTTCTTTTAAGGGATCCCTGCCCACAGTAGTAGATATAATGGTTATCTGAATTAAATTCACCCATTCCAGTCCATTTTAGTTCACTCTTTAATTCATTCTTGCCATCTCCTGTTTGACCACTTCCAATTTGCCTTGATTTATGGAACTAACATTCCAGGTTCCTATGCAATATTGCTCTTTAGAGCATCGGACCTTGCTTCTATCACAAGTCACATCCACAACTGGGTACTGTTTTTTCTTTGGCTCCATCCCTTCATTCTGTCTGGAGATATTTCTCCAGTTATCTCCAGTAGTATATTGGGCATCTACTGACTTGGGGAGTTCCCCTTTCAATATCCTATCATTTTGCCTTTTCATACTGTTCATGGAGTTCTCAAGGCAAGACAACTGAAGTGGTTTGCCATTCCCTTCTCCAGTGGACCACATTCTGTCAGACCTGTCCACCATGACCAGCCCATCTTGGGTGGCCCCACACAGCATGGCCTATTAACTCAGTTCATTGAGTTAGACAAGGCTGTGGTCCTAGTGTGATCAGATTGGCTAGTTTTCTGTGATTATGGTTTCAGTGTGTCTGCTCTCTAATGCCCTCTTACAACATCTACTGTCTTACTTGGGTTTCTCTTACCTTGGTCGTGGGGAATCTCTTCATGGCTGCTCCAGCAAAGCGCAGCCAGTGATCCTTACCTTGGATGAGGGCTATCTCCTCACAGCTGCCCCTCCTGACCTTGAACATGGAGTAGCTCCTCTCAGCCCTCCTGCGCCCCCACAGCTGCCACTCTTTGGACATGGGGTTGCTCCTCTCGGCCGCCTCCCCTGACCTCGGGCATGGGGTAGCTCCTCTCAGCCAAATTCCATGTCCCTAGCCCTTGCCCTTGGCAATGGCCCACACCCTGAAGAGTGTGCTTCTCTCTGAATCCTAACAAGTCCACCTCTTACTTACTGCTCTGTCTCTCACTGAATTTTTGCAATGAGACATCAGAGCCTGAGCTTTGTTAGGTCCTGAAGCCAGGCATCCCAGGTTTTGGCTGAGCTTGAGTCCCGGGAGAGAGCTGAAGGACAGGAGGAAAAAGCAGTGGGGAAAACGTGCCAAGGGATCCCCTTCATAGCCTGTTGGAAAATCTGCTAAATACCTGGCCTGTGCTCACAGTTTTCATTGGCCTGATCCTTGGCACAGAGAAGATTAAGTACAAAAAACCACCACTGGCTTGGATAACAGCTACTGGGGCTCAGCAGATAGTGCCTTTGGGACATACCAAAGAGTAGCCTCTCCAGGGTCCCTCAATTGTACCCACCACCACCCGCCTGTTCGCAGGGGGTTGAGGAAACAAGAAATGAGAGATTGTAAAGGAATTAAGATTTTGTTAGGCATATGTCCCTCCAGCCATAGAAGCGAGGACCTTCTACCTTCTACCGGAGGTCTTCTGGAATCTGAGACTGAGCCGCGTGAGCCTTCTGCTGAGTTTGTTTTCGCTGTCCCGGTTTCCAGCACGCGGGGCTTCTTGTCACTTCCCCTGCACTGGGTTTTCTCTGCGTTCAGCTTCCACCGTGGGAGCTTTTGCTGAGTTGGGCTCCTGCTGTGCTTGGCCTCCTCCTTGCGGGGGCCGTGCTGAGGTTGTTTCAGCCAGGTTAAACCTGAGTCACGGCACGACAGATGTCAGGTGAGTGTACGCTCCTCGGTTCTGTGTCATCACAACAAAGATTTGGAGTGACGGACATTAAAGCCTTCGGCACGTCACAGCTCTCGGGTCTTGGACAAACCATGTTATAGCTCTCAGGTCTTGAACGGACCATGTTATAGCTCTTAGACAAATCAGTGTTACAGCTCAGTGTTACAGCTCTATTTTACTTGGATAATAGCAAGAAAATCCATCTTCGAGGAGTGAGGGCATGTCAAGCCAAAGACGCAAAGAGAAGAGCGCCCCAGCACGCAGGAGAGAGAAAGAGGGAGAAAGAGAGAGAGAGAGAGAGAGCACATGCACACGGGGGAGAGAGGAAATAAATAAGAGTGGTTCGTGCTTAATGAAGAACAATGTCAAATCATATGGGAAGAATGAGAATTATGAGACTTGAACTTAATAGATATATGTCAACCTGAAAAATGGTCTGTTAAAACTTGGTAAACATAAATGAACTTTAATAATAAAACTTAAACTTGTTAAAAAATAGTGTAGGAGACCATAATTGTGTTAAGCCAAAAATTCCAAAGGAGTACACAGAATTGTGAGAGGGTGACAATTTATGAGAAGTGAAAAGGTTTGGATATTATATGACAGCTGGGTTGGCAGCACTGAGTGACAACTTAGTGACTCTAAATAGAATTCAGTGTCAGAGGTCTGATAGGTATAGTCAGCTGTAATTGGGCTTAATTTTCATGTCCATACTAGCATGAAGATGGCTTCCCAGGCAGCTGGGGAATTAGATTACCTGGTGTCACTGAAGCTCACCTCTGAATAGAATTAGCAGCAGTTGGTGATAGTAAAGAAATTCAATCTTCCCTTGAAGGCACTGGAAGGAAATTTCCCTAACAGATCAAATGGAGTAGGTATCTATTGGGTCCATGAACATTCATGTTCCCAGGGACTGGGAGCAGCCAGTGAAGGCCTCATACAGGGGATCACTATCCAGAATCTCTGATGTCCCAAACTGGGCTTGTTCTATTTGTGCCATCATTTTAATCTAAGGGAATTACTTTATGTTTCTCTGCAATGAATTTCATTTTGCTAATTTTAGACCATTATATCTCTTGTAATATGTCCTGAAACTTTATGTTCTCTTTCAATTCTTTGATTTTTATTTCTTGCATATTCAACCTGATATTATGCTTTCTGTGCCTTCATTTACGGTTATCAGTTTATAGTATGAAACAAGGAAAGGTCAATTGCAAATCTCTAACAGACATCTTTTCAGACTGACATCTATCCATTAAACAACCCCCAAATTCCATTTCACAGCAAACTCATCTGACTCTGTGTTTTTCTTATGTCTGGAAGTGTTTTGCAAAATATTTTATTACATGTCCTGTCAAAATAAAGACAGAAAAGTCCTCACAAAGTCTCACAATCTCTGCCAGTGCAGAGGCTCTATGACAAATGGAGATAGGTATCTTAATGTTGCAGGTGTGCCTGTGTGTGCTGTGAAAGCAGAGGTACTCAAGTAACCTATGTTGTTAAGTTCTTGCTTGGTTATGGCTAGACGTTTAGAGACTGCACGTGTGCTAAGTCGTTTCAGTCATGTGCAATGCTGTGCGACCCTATGGACTGCAGCCTGCCAGGTTCCTCTGTCCATGACATTCTCCGGGCAAGAATACTGCAGTGAGTTGCCATACCCTCCTCCAGGGGATTTTCCCTACCCAGGGATCAAACCCACATTTCTTAAGTCTAACTGCACTGGTAGGTGGGCTCCTTACCACTAGTGGCACCTAGGAAGCCCAGGATCGTTTCATATGGGGACAAGAGGCACTACGAAGACACCACAGATTATTGTAGTATCTTAGTTCATTAACATTTAAATTACTGCTCTGAGAGAGCATAGAAAGGTTTGACTGTTTGTCATGCTCTGCTTAATAAAAAGAAAATATGCCCTTCTAAAAAACTTTTACATAACGTACAGGAATGTTTATCAGAATCTTGTCATATATTGCAAATTAACCACTAAAACTGTTATGATAAATGTGTGTTTTATTAACATTTCTCCATTATAACCAAC
Organism: Bison bison bison; assembly: GCF_000754665.1. NCBI lineage: Eukaryota > Metazoa > Chordata > Mammalia > Artiodactyla > Bovidae > Bison > Bison bison. Next base: position 1,258,848 of record NW_011494459.1, on the reverse strand, counting down.
TCTGAATATTATAAGTGAAGATTTAGCAAATTTGTTAGGGGTGTGCTGGCATCACAAACATTTAACATAATTAATATGGCTGAAACTAGATGTACCAATGTATTTTCTTTTTCTATTTGTTCCTTCTTTCCTGTTCCATTGTTTTCCCTTACCTACATGGCTTTGGAATACTTAGAATACTTTAATATTCTATTTTAACATGTGTATTGTTCTTCCAGCTATATCTCTTTGTATTGTTTTTATTATTGGTTGCTGGAGGAAACAGTGCACCACTTCCATAAAGACATAGAAGCTTTGTAACCATATAAGTCCTTTTACCCTACTACCAACTGACACTTATGATATAGTTCCTAAATGTGCTATATTTATGTAAATCAGACAACACTCCAGAAAATGTTAAAAGTTTTGTTTATAATAGCCATACATATATAACCAAACTTGAGGAGAGAATAGTTCTTTATATTTGTCCAGATATTTATTATTTCTGTTGCTCTTCCTTACTTCCTAAAGTTTCCAGTTTTCCTCTGACATTTCCTATCAGCCTGAAGAACTTCCTTTAACTTTTCTATTGAAGCAAGACTGACAGCAATGATTTTTTTGTTGTTCATGTCATTTGAGGATATATTTATTTTGTCATCATGCCTAAAGGGGATTTTCAGTGAATTTCAAAATCTGGGTTCATATTCTTTTTTTTTTTTTAAGATTTTGTTCCACTGTTTTATACCTCCATTACCTCTTTTGAGAAGTCCATGGATTTTCCCAATTGTTATTTTTCTCTATGAGTATGTTGTTGTTTTCCTCTAACTGCTTTTAACATTTTTAAAACATTTTAGTTTTCAATAAATTTATTTTGATGATTCATTTTCCTTCTTTCTTTTATGGTTCTCTTGCTTTTTTCTTTTCATTAATAATGTTTTTTTTTTCTTCAGTATTAATTTTTTTTCTCTTAAAAAAATTTTTTTTATTTATTATTATTTTTTTACTTTACAATATTGTATTGGTTTTGCCATACATCAATATGCATCCACCACAGTTTCAGATAATATCTCGAAGAGGTACTGGGTTGCATTGTTTTTCCTCAAAACGTATTGCATTTTATGTCGGCAGACAGTAAAGTACTAGTGGAACACACTGATCTATCATGCTCTGGTTTTAGGCTTTCTTCAGAGAGAGCTATTATAGTTTTTTCCACCCATACTTCTATGTAACATGTAGCCCTCAATCCTAATGTATATCAGCCTTATTTTTTCTGTTAGTTTCCTGGGGCTGCCATAACAAAATCCTGGAGGCTGGTTGCCTTAAATAATAGAAATTTAATTTCTCACAGTTTTGGAGTTTACAAGTCCAAGATCAAGGTGTCAACAGGATGAGATTCTCTAAGGTCTCTCTGCTTGACTTGCAGGTGACCAGTAAGTACACCAGTCCTATTGGATTACAGCCCAATCCTTATTAATTTATTTAACTTTAATTACCTCTTTAAAAGCTCTTTCTTTACACACAGTTACAGTGAGAGTTAGGGTTTCAACAAATGAATTTTGAGGGAACAGAATTAAATCCATACACCCTTAAACATTATATCTCAACTCAATCGTTGGCTTGTTTATAAAGATTTCCCACCAAGTCTTCATAATACAAAACAAGTCCTAGGCTCTCTGCTCAGTTTGCCACATCCCAGCAGATGCTCTCTACCTAGCTTTTATGAGTCTTGTGTCACTTGAATGGAATTTAGGATTTGGCAAAGACACTCAAGAGGAGTCTCTATGGAAACTTCTGGATTCCCCAATCCATGACTCCTTTTTTTTCAAGTACCCTCTCTTCCAAATCACAACCACCTTAGAAACCCCCAACTCTAATATCTGCCTTTTCTGTCCAATGAAACTACTGCTCTTGCTTGCATTCTATATAAATGCACCACACCCTAGAAAATTTTCCTAGGAAGAAAACTAGTATCAATGTAGGACATCCTTTGTGAGTATCCTCTCTCTCAAAAAATCAGCCTCACACTGACTGCTGTCCAATTCCTGCAACTTGTTGTGTAGTTCATGTATGTTGTACATGATATAATAGATTTTATAGATACTATAAAGGTATCACAGTCACATCTTACGGGTTTTGATATACATATGCATATCATTTATATGAATAGAATTCAACTTTCTTAAGTAGATTTCTTCTGAAGTAGTATAGGTTAGGGTTTCCCTTGTGGCCCAGCTGGTAAAGAATCTGCCTGCAATGTCGGAGAGGCACCCCACTCCAGTACTCTGCCTGGAGAATCCCATGGACGGAGGAGGCTGATAGGCTGCAGTCCATGGGGTCACTAAGAGTCAGACACGACTGAGCGACTTCACTTTCACTTTTCACTTTCATGCATTGGAGAAGGAAATGGCAACCCACTCCAGTGTTCTTGCTTGGAGAATCCCAGGGATGGCGGAGCCTGGTGGGCTGCTGTCTATGGGGTCGCACAGAGTTGGACATGACTGAAGCGACTTAGCAGCAGCAATGTGGGAGACCTGGATTCGATTTCTGGGTTTGGAGGAGCCCCTGGAGAAGGGAAAGGCTATCCACTCCAGTATTCTGGCCTGGAGAATTCTATAGACTGTATAGTCCATGGGCTCGCAGAGTCAGACACAACTGAGCAAGCTTCACTTTCACTTTCAGTATAGATAAAGCTCCCAACAGGTAGAATTCTCTGCTTTCTATTTTTAAAACTGAGTTATAATTAACAGTATTATATTTGTTTCATGTGTACCACTTAGTGATTCAATAATTTTATACATTATGAAATGATCACCACAGTAGTTATTGATTTCTGATTTAATTCCACCATTGTCTGAGAATATGCTCTAAATGATTCCAGGCATTTAAAACTTATTGTAGCCTGGTTTATAATTCAGCATATGATTGATTTTGTCAAATGTTACATGCACATTTGATAATATTTTGCATATAATGGGCTAACTAAAATTTGTTATTAAAATTAATTTCCCAGTTATTATATTTGTAAGTTCTGGAATTCCCAGTGGATTCTTCCTCATAGATTCCAATTCTCTGGTGAACTGTTTCACCTTTTCATGTTTTTCTTTATTTTTTTCTGCATTCCTGTATTTTCTTGAACATATTGATCATTATTATATTTTAAATATCTTGTCTACTAACTTCAGTTTTTGTGTCACCTATGAGTCTATTTCTAATATAGATTTGTTCATTGGCTCTTGATCATTTGTTCTTATCCTTGCATAATAAATTTTACTGAATGTTGGACACTGTATATGAAACATTTTGGAGGTTTGCCTGAACGTGTTCACTCTTTCCTCTCTTAATCAGATACATGATCTGGTCACCTCTAATACAATCAGGGACTTAACTGAATTTTGCTGAGGTAAAACTGGTAAGTGTCCATCTATCTCTGTTTTTCCCATCTCTCAGACGGCAACCTTCTAAGGATTTTAACTTAAAGCTTGATGAGTTTCCCAAGGCACTGTGTCAGGAAGATCCTGGCTACAAAGGTTTTTCTCTTCTGCACAACACTGCTAAAATTATATTCTGATTCTCAGAGCCTTCCTTTCTTAACTTTCTGGCCTAATTCAGTTTCAGAAATTAACAAAATTTTTGCAGGGAAACTCAGCCATGTTTAAGCCTCAGTTCTCTGTTCTCCCCTTTTCATGGGGATCATGATTAGGTTTTTATTTGAAGCCCTAGAAGATCAGCAAAACCTCTGCTTGAATCTGTATCTCAAACAATGACCCTCTGCCCAGGAAAATTCTCAAAACTCAGCCTCTCACTGCATCTAGCGTTGGCAAAGTTTCCAGGACAAAAGCATATATACAGCATTGATTCAATCCTCCATATCCTTCCCTATCGAAAATCATTAATCCTCTGTTCATTTTTGCTTTAGTAGATTTCTGATACTTTAGAGAAATATTTTTGGTTTTTATTCACTAATTATAATTATTTTCAGTAGAAGTTTTGGGCTGCCACAAATGATTCCATCTTAATCAGAAATAGAAGTTTGGTCTGTTTTTTTCAGTTGGGATGTTCATCATTTCCAACAATTTGAGAAAACAATCTTAATTAAAACTTTAGTATCATGGGATGAATTATGCAATAACAGCCAAATGTATAAAATAGAAAATTGGCTATATAAAGAATGATATAACCTTATAATAGGAAAGTGCTAGTTATAAAAATGAAAGGGAAAAATTACAGAAACATAATTTTAACTGAATAAGAGGAAGTACATTTATGGACTATAATTAAAGCAAACTGCTTTAGTTCTGGGTCATGAGACTATGATTTTTTTCATAGTGTTTTGAATTTTCTAATTTGTTTATGGACTTCCCAGGTGGCTCTAGTGGTAAAGAATACACCTGCCAATGAAGGAGACACAAGCGATGCGGATTCAATCCCTGGGTCAGGAAGATGCTCTGGAGAAGGTAACCAGCTTCAGTATTCTTGCCTGAATACCTTTAATGTTTATTTATGATGAGACTTTGTTACTTTTAAGTAAATCAAATTTTATATAATGTTCAATTATTTAGAAAATTTATTCTCCATTATTCTGCAAGTTTGATGGGTATGACTGCAAGAACTATAAATTCTAACCAGCCATGTACATATTCCACATACACAGAAATAAATCTTAGTGAACATGGGAACTATTTAATAACGTTACTATCAACAGATAAGCTAAAGTGATAAACTGTATAGAGCAGCCAATATTTATTTCATGATAGCATATAAAACATATACCATCATGACATACAACAAAGAGGATATTCACTTGACTTTGGTCTAGATATCTTACATTTTGGAATTTCTAAAACTTCAGTGAAGGCAATAAACACAACCTGTTTATAAAATGAAGATCAGTGTAGACTCACATCATTAGTCTGCAAGATATAATTATCTGCATGTGGAAGAAATCCAGTTAATGCTTATTAGGAAAAATGAATATGAAAAGCATTCATTGACAAGATGGTATCATGTCTGTGTCTTGATGATGTCTTGATGTCTGATTATCTGGCAATCAGATAATACATATGCTTTGCTATGGCAGCTAAAACAGCAGGAGCCAAAGGACATTTTAATGTCATCACTAATATTAGCCATAATGTTTGCTGTAGATTGATTCATTCATGTAATTCACACTATAATCTGAGGCAAAATTTTGTTTATTTTTTAGTTAGTAAGATGGGATCTTCAAGAATTTTAATGAGAAAACTGATTTCACAATATGAACTCTATACAACTTTGAGGGTAACCCTGGAAAAGTGGAAAACATTAAGGAGACCAGGAATTGAAAACTAGTTATTCATTTTGGGAGACAATGTAAAAATCACTGGATTATATAGGGTGGACTCACTGTGCAAAATTTTCAACCTAACTTCATTCATTGGTCAGTGACAATCTCATCCTATGTTAGATTGGTTTATCATTGATTTCCATGTAATTTCAGACCTTTTCATGTGGTCATTTCATTGAAAAAATTTAAGTTTTGTAGAAAATATATTGCAAGGGAAATACTTAAAGTGATCACAACTATAGTAAGCAGAGGGTGAGATTATAGAACATGCATTGAATAGACCCGAGATAGCATTTGACTGTACAGGCAGGAAACTGACCACCAGTGGCTTAACCAAGCACAGGTTAATTTTTCTCTGTTAATAAGAAGCTCGAGGACCAGAAGTCCCAAGTTGGTACAGCGGCTTCAGGAAATTTTCAAATCCTTTGACTTTAGATTTAGTCATTTTTGATCTGTGGCTCTCATTCTCACAGTCCAAATCCAGCCTGCAGTCTGCATTTCAGACTGTGGGAAGGAGGAAGGACCAAGCAACACTGGGGAAATTTCCACAAAAGCAAACTGCTCTCTGAATACTCCCTCAGTCTCTCATGTTTACATGTGGATTACATGCAGCCGCAATAGAAGCAGAGAAGTGTTGTTTTATCGGCAGTTACATGACATGCAGAACAAAATCTGGGTCCTGTACAAAAGGAAGACGGAGAAGATAGATGTCGGGAAGGTAACCAACAGTGATTTGGAATCAATTAGAATATTTTGGCTGAATGAGTACAGTGAATAGAGAAAGTAGAGGAAAAATAAATCTGAAAAGCCAAATTGATGTTCTAAAGCAAAACAACACAATAAATAGTAATAGGGACAAATATTAGAGATTTAGGAAAGAAGCTGAATCTGAGATCATAAAACTGAGGGAAAATCAGGATTAATTTGTAAATTCTTTCTATGCATTCAGGCCAATCTGAGGCCTATGTATGTGATTAATCATTAATTATAAATTTTATACTATGACAAGAATAGAATAATGAACAAGTTTGGTGGGAAGCCCCAACTTCTCTTCTTGGGCCTATAGTATACATGATTATAATAGAGTTTATTATTTCTTAAGTGAATCATTTAGATATTTCATCTTCAAACGTATTACAACCCAATGCTTTATTTCTATAACAAATACTGCATAATGATTATTCTGTTATTTTGAAAAGAAATTCATAGGTATTAATGTATTTTTAAGGGCCCACATAATAGTGTAACATAAACATAATGAAGAAAAAAAGGAAAATTATTTAAAAATAAAATATTATGTTTTTCTTTATGTAAATGTGTGGTCACAACTAAGCTAGAATAGCTAACCAAATACTTAGACATTTGTACCTACATCAGCATAAAGATAATGGCTATAACAACAGGTTGATGCAAGAGTCTGCTTTGTTGAGATATATACTATTGGTAGAGCTTCCCTGATAGCACAGCACATAAAGAATCCACCTGCAATGCAGGAGATATAGGAAATGTGAGTTTGATCCCTGGGTCAGGAAGCTCACCTGAAGAAAGAAATGGCAAATCACTCAAGTATTCTAATCTGAAAAATCCCATGGACAGAGGAGCCTGGCAGGCTACAGTCACAAAGAATTGGACACAACTGAAAAAGCAAAGGAGAAAAGGAAAGATATATCTATCTGAATGCAGAGTTCCAAAGAACAGCAAGGAGAGATAAGAAAGCCTTCCTAAGTGATCAGTGCAAAGAAACAGGAAAACAATAGAATGGAAAAGATTAGAGATCTTTGCAAGAAAATTAGAGAAACAAAGGGAACATTTTATGCAAAGACAGGGACAATTAAGGACAGAAACAGTATGGACCTAACAGAAGCAGAAGAGGTGGCAAGACTACACAGAAGAACTATACAAAAAAGATCTTTATGACCTATGTAACCATGATGGTGTGATCACTCACCTAGAACCAGACATCCTGAAATGCAAAGTCAAGTGGGCCTTAGGAAGCATCACTACCAAGAAAGCTAGTGGAGGTGATGGAATTCCAGCTGAGCTATTTCAAATCCTAAAAGATGATACTGTTAGAGTGCTACACTTAATATGCCAGCAAATTTGGAAAACTCAACAGTGGCCACAGGACTAGAAAAGGTCAGTTTCCATTCCAATGCCAAAGAATATTTAAACTATTGCACAATTGTACTCATCTCACATGCTAGCAAAGTAATGCTCAAAATTCTCCAAGCAAGGCTTCAAAACTACAAGAACTGAGAACTTGCAGATGTTCAAGCTGGATTTAGAAAAGGTGGAGGAACCAGAGGTCAAATTGCCAACATTTATTGGGTCATCAAAAAAGCAAGAGAACTCCAGAAAAACATCTACTTCTGTTTCACTGGCTACGCTAAAGCCTTTGACTGTGTGGAAGCCAACAAACTGAAAAATTCTTAAAGTGATGGGAATACCAGACCACCTTACCTGTCTCCTGAGAAATCTGTACGCAGGTCAGAAGCAATGGTTAGAACTTGACATAGAACACTGGACTGGTTCTAAATTAGGAAAGGAGTACGTCAAGACTGTATACCACCCTGCTTATTTAATTTGTATGCAGAGTAAATGATGCGAAATGCCGGGTCGGATAAAGCACAAGCTGGAATCAAGATTGCCGGGAGAAATACCAAAAACCTCAGATACGCAGATGACACCACCCTTATGGGAGAAAGTGAGGAGGAACTAAAGAGCTTCTTGATGAAAATGAAAGAGGAGAGTGAAAAAGTTGGCTTAAAACTCAACATTCCAAAAACGAAGATTATGGCATCCTGTCCTATTCAGTTAAGTTCAGTTCAATCGTTCAGTCGTGTCCAACTCTTTGCGACTCCATGAATCACAGCACGCCAGGCCTCCCTGTCTATCACCAACTCCCAGAGTTCACTCAGATTCACGTCCATCGAGTCGAGTCAGAGATGCCATCCAGCCATCTCATCCTCTGTCGTCCCCTTCTCCTCCTGCCCCAATCCCTCCCAGCATCAGAGTCTTTTCCAATGAGTCAACTCTTTGCATGAGGTGGCCAAAGTACTGGAGTTTCAGCTTTAGCATCATTCCTTCCAAAGAAATCCTATCCTGTTCTATTACGCATGGCAAATAGACGGGAAAACAATGGAAACAGTGACAGACTTTATTTTCTTGGGCTCCAAAATCACTGAAGATGGTGACTGCAGCCATGAAATTAAAAGATGCTTGCTCCTTGGAAGAAAAGCTATGACCAACCTAGAGAGCATATTAAAAAACAGAAACATTACTTTGCTGACAAAGGTCCATCTAGTCAAAGCTATGGTTTTTCCAGTAGTCATGTATGGATGTGAGAGTTGGACTACAAAGAAAGCTGAGTGTCAAAAAATTGTTGCTTTTGAACTGTGTTGTTGGAGAAGACTCTTGAGAGTTCCTTGCACAGCAAGGAGATCAAACCAGTCAATGGTAAAGGAAATCAGTCCTGAACATTCATTGGAAAGATTGATGCTGAACCTGAAACCCCAATACTTTGGTCACCTGATTCGAAGTGTTGACTCATTAGAAAAGACCCTGATGTTGGGAAAGATTGGAGGCAGGAGGAGAAGGGGACGACAGAGGATAAGATGGTTGGATGGCATCACCTACTCGATGGACATGAGTTTGAGAAAGCTCCAGAAGTTGGTGGTGGACAGAGAAGCCTGGTGTGCTGCAATTCATGGGGTCGCAAAGAGTCGGACATGACTGAGCGACTGAACTGAACAACTAAGCACACATGCATACCACTGGTGACATTGTTCTTAATCTTATGAATGAATCTTGGCCAATTTCTGAATAAAACAATGTTAAATCTTTCCATAATTTATATCTTAGAAGCATTCCTGTTAAATTCAATGTATAGTAAAACCATGCAAAAATCCTTTATGCTTCTGTGTAAAATGGAGCAATATGGTAGGCTTAGATACATAGGAAAAGGTTTTTAAGAATCTTGGGTGAAAAGTAGTGAATGATACAGGTTTTTTCTTCCTCCTGTGGGATTGTCACATAATTGCAGAATGTTTAAAATGTGTGCCTCGAGACCACTAAATCCAGTGACAAGAAGGAAATACCCTCTTACATATTTATGAACTGGAAACAGTAATGCTTCCACCAAGAACCACTGACCTGGATGTTTGGTGAAAAACTGAAATTTGTGGATGAAATTTTTATGCTATATCAACTCTGCCTTAAAATTTACCTAGAAAGTCTGGATGAACCTTGGTAAGAACTTCCCTGTTCCACTATTTGGGTGTTATTTTACAGGATTCTCCTTCCTAACCTTTGTCTGTGGGTATCAAGCCAACCAATTTGGGGAGCCAGTTACTGCATCCTCTAGAAGTCCATTATGTCTACAAGCATTGCTGATAAATCATAACATTTATTTCCCCTTGCTGTTAATGCCTGTTATTAAAATTCTTCCTGGCTTCACACTGCATAATTTTATGTCATCTTTCTGTATATGTTACTCACCAATGGCTGTTGACATAGACTTCTGACTCATTGCCTATTTAGGACCAGCCTACATGGGATTTAGATATTTACGTACCAGGTTGTAACTTTTGATATGTGTAGGTGCCTTTGCTAGATACCTCCCTGCTCTCTGATTCTTTCATTGATTCTTTCATGATTGAGTTCATGACTGGATCTCCAAGAAAGTGAAAGTGAAAGTCACTCAGTTGTGTCCAACTCTTTGGGACCCCATGGACTATACAGTCCATGGAATTCTGCAGTCCAGAATACTGGAGTGGGTAGCCATTCCCTTTTCCAGGAAATCTTCCCAAGCCAGGGATCAAACCCAAGTCTCCCACATTGCAGGTGGACTCTTTAATAGCTGAGTCACAAGGGAAGCCCCTGATCTCCAAGGATGTCCAAAGATCTCTAAGGATCTCCAATGATTTCCAAGAATCTCTAAGGATCTCTAAGAACCTTAGCCATTACTGAATGCACTCTGTATCCTTCGCTTCAGTACTATAAGTCCTGCTTTATCACCATGCCTGGCCTAAATCACAAAATACCTGGAGGAGGCAAAAACAATGAGAAAACATGGAAGGAAAGACATTGAATAAAAGACTTATCAATACCATAAGCATATCATCAATACTGTAAGCATATAGCACATTGTCTATATGCCTTATATGCCTATGGTATTGATGATTATTTTAGTCCATGTCTTATTTCTTAGAAAGAAATAAGCATGGCTCAGATGATAAGGAATCTTCCTGCTATGCAGAAGACCTGGGTTTGATCCCAGATTTGGGAAGATCCCTTGGAGAAGGGAATGGCTACCCACTCCAATATTCTTGCCTGGAGAATTCCATGGACAGAGGAGCGTGTCGGGCTACAGTCCTTGGGGTTGCAAACAGCGTGATAGGACTGAGTGACTAACATTTTCACTTTCACTTTCAAGGCAACTTGAGCATGGTTATCTCTCAGTGTGCTTTCTTTTCTTCCATCACCAATTTATAATATAAAATTTATAAGCCCAATTTATAATTAAATTCCACGAAGGTAGGGATTTTGTTTTCTTGTCTATATGTGCTCTTGATTTTCCCCAATTTTATCCTGCATCTGCACCACAGAAGATGTTCAATAAACATTTGCTGGTGAATAAATGAATGAATGACATCATCACATGAGTAGTAGCAGTAGTAAAAGGTAGTTTGTGTGAAAGTGTTAAGTTTGAAACCAAATAATTCAGTAACCTGAACATTGGTCTTAATTAAAATGGTTAATTCAAATTAGTTAACTTACTTTCAGTTCAGTTCAGTTCAGTCGCTCAGTCGTGTCTGACTCTTTGTGACCCCATGAATCGCAGCACGCCAGGCCTCCCTGTCCATCACCAACTCCCGGAGTTCACTCAAACTCATGTCCATCGAGTTGGTGATTCCATCTAGCCATCTCATCC
>NW_011494459.1:1243718-1247514 GCF_000754665.1 Bison bison bison | reverse complement strand
CATTTTCCAATGAGTCAACTCTTCGCATGAGGTGGCCAGAGTATTGGAGTTTCAGCTTTAGCATCAGTCCTTCCAATGAATACCCAGGACTGATCTCCTTTAGGATGGACTGGTTGGACCTCCTTGCAGTCCAAGGGATTCTCAAGAGTCTTCTCCAACACCACAGTTCAAAAGCATCAATTCTTCGGAGCTCAGCTTTCTTCACAGTCCAACTCTCACCTCTATACATGACCACTGGAAAAACCATAGCCTTGACTAGACGGACCTTTGTTGGCAAAATAATGTCTCTGCTTTTTAATATGCTATCTAGGTTGGTCATAACTTTCCTTCCAAGGATTAAAAATCTTTTAATTTCATGGCTGCAGTCACCATCTGCAGTGATTCGGTAACAGTGCTTATTAGTCCCATATATATATATGGGCTTCCCAGGTGGCTCAGTGATAAAGAATCCACCTGCCTATGCAGGAGACACAGGAGACCTGGGTTCTGTTCCTGGAGGAAGGTCCCCTAGAGGAGGGAATGGCAATGTACTCCAGTACATTCTCCAGCCTGGAGAATCCCATGGACAGAGGGGCCTAGTGGGAGACAGTCCATGGGGTCACAAAAGAGTCAGGTACAACTTAGTGACTTAAACAACAACAACAAATATATATGTGTACAATGTTCCTATTTTAAAGAATTTTATTTAAAATTTAAATTGTAAATTTTAAAGGAGTGTCATCACTACTCCTATGTAAGTGCTGGGCAGCAACAACAATCACTCATAGTTTAACATTCCAACTTGAGGAATTTCTAGTTGTTTATCAATGATTAATTCACTTTAAAAATTACAGGAATATTATCTTCTCTTTGAACCTCAAGGCAAGTAACATTGCTATATTTAAATCACTTCAATCAAACAAGTGTCACTCTCCTAGAATGGGCATACTTTAACTTATAAAAAATGATACATTAATGTATAAGAATATTTTAAACTCTTTGGTCTTATTCCTAAAAACAATAAATAAAATTCCCATGTAAAACATGAAAGTGAAAGTCACTCAGTCCTGTCTGACTTTTTGTGTCCCCTTGGATTATATAGTCCATGGGATTCTCCAGGCCAGAATACTGGAGTGGGCAGCCTTTCCCTTCTCCAGGGGATCTTCCCAACCTGATGAAAAACCTATTTGCTTCAAATTTTGAAGTGATTTGAAAAATCAAGAGGTAGAACTTTCAATATTTAGATGTGATTTCTGAACACACAACTCTTTTGATGTATACACAGAAGAAAAAGTAAAGATTTCTCTTTCAGCATTAAATACTACAACCTGAAAATAATGAGTTAATAATTTTTGGTCTCATAGTGAACTAGAGAATTCAGATTATTCCTTTTTACAGAAACTATCTGTAAGTAAGAGGCAAAAGATGGCAGCAGTGAGTCATTCCGAGATGGAACACGACTCAGTATCGTTTTTATTTTTCAATATTTTCAAATTGTGGATTTACTAATATCTTAAAGTGCACATTATGTTAGAAGAACAGAGATCACCTGCCCTTTAAAGAAGCCTATAAGAACTGCCTATGGGTCATTTCCAAGGTGTACAGTTAGTGAACAGGGTTTGCTATTGCTCATCTCAAAAACAACTAAAAAAAAAAAAAACAACTAAAAAAACTGTAGAAAATTACGTTTCTAACTTAGACCTATATATTCATAAAAGACGCATATATTTTCTATGGATGATATCTATACACTTATCTCAGATTTAATCCAAAGTGTAACTGACCTACCCTCCAAGTTTGCATACCCTCCAAGACTTCCTGAGTTAAAAGATTCAAATAGTATACAGATGCAAAAAGGCACAGTTAAAATTTCCCCCCATAAATCTGACCAAAGCAATGGTGAAAACAAAGAACATCCTTTAAAACATAATGTGGCCTAATGGATACAGTGCTGCTAATTTGTCTTGTACCAAATACTCCGCAGTAATTGAACTGCCTTTCTGAGACCTGAAATAAAAAATATAGTTCAACATCTGCTGAAAATGGCCCTGCAGTGTCCTCCCTCAGAGGAGTCCGAAGTATTTTAACACAGAGCTGGCCTTAAACTTGGAGCCAGGCTGGAGGACTACTTTTGCAGGTGAGACCAAGCCTATGTATAACAATGCCTGCCCTGCTCTGAGGTAGGAGAGTTAAAAATGAGTATTTTCACTGTTGTTAAAGGTCCTTGCTTAATATGCTGCCCCATTCATTTGTTTCTATTTATTTAACCTGTTTAAAGGACATCCCTGGTGGCTCAGGGCTAAAGAATCTGCCTGCCAATACAGGAGATGCGGATTCCATCCCTGGGTCTGGAAGATCCCCTGGAGGAGGAGATGGCAACCCACTCCAGTATCCTTGCCTGAGAAATCCCATGGACAGAGAAGCCTGGTGGGCTACAGTCCATGGGGTCGCAAAAGAGTGTGATGAAACTGACCATTGCAAACCTGTTTAAGCTTTCCTCCTCTGCTCTTCAAATTATATTAACTTCCTCCAAAGAATACTAGAGAATAGCCCGGGATAAATATTCAGGTCATTTATCTTTGTTGGATTATCTCTTTTGACACAAAAGAGCAACTCTTTCTGGGAATCACAAGCCCCTCAAAGACCTCTGATGACAGTTTCCTGGACGGCTCTCATGTCTATCTGTGTCTCCGGAAACCAGCGCCGGGGAGGGGGAGAGTGGAGAAACTCATAACCACAGTCAGTCTGGGATCCACAGGGTCAGGGATGGTGCTCTGTGGCATTATTAGGAAGCGCGTTTGCCCTGGTCCCCGGGCACGGTGCACTGTGCCTGTCTTAAGTCTTGTAATTGCAATAGGACCGAGTCCAGTCATGACTTTTGAAAGAGAGGACGCGGGTGAAGGCCCAGAGGACCTCCTGGGCACAAGTCAAGGGTCTTGTTTTCTAACAAGACTTTCACTATTCACTGCGGTGATTTCTACTTGCTGTATTTCACAGCAAGAGAGGTAGAGAGAAGTCCCCAAAGGAGTCAATCGGCTGTCAAACCAGGAGGTGACACAGAAAAACAAGCTGAAAATGCAGAGAACGATGCAGGGGGTATAGGGAAACTTTGGGGGAAGCAACGGGTAAGGGTTTTCATCTTAGACTGGGAGGTGGGGGGTGGGGCGGGGCGAGGAGGAGGAAGACGAGGTGGCCGAAGTGCCAAAGTTGGAAGAAAGAAGAGGGGGCGCTGAAGGAAGAGGGAGGAGGGGAGTATAGCATTACGGTCTATTCAAGTTCCAGACTAGACAAGTCTTTCTAGCAGGAAGTTACACACATTCCAGGTTCCAAATCAAAGGGATTTCATTTAAGGACAAAGTCTCTCCACCCGCGAACAGCATGTTTCATCGAAGCACTGGAAGTGACGGGAAGATGGGACAGACGCCGTGGGGAGATCGGAGGTGGCTGTCCTGGCAATGTTTGGTCTAGAACCACAGGATTTGAGAGACTCCATCTCCACCCAGCTCAGGCACAGTTAGCCTGCCGCTGGCCCTAACGCACACACCTGCTCCCTTAGAACCCCTTCCATCCCTGCCCTTTGTTTTGCATGCTGACATCTGCCACACAATAAACTGTCAGCATGTTGCACGTACATGAAGGAACCGGCCCTTTGAGCATCGGTCCAACCCGGGGTTCCAGGCCTTCTTCAGCTCCCTTCCAGCCTTCGCCGGGTTCGCGAGCATCCACCCATCTGAGGGCCGGGATGTGCGTTCCCAAGGATGCTCGGCCCTCGCAACCCGCGGCCTCCTCCCCTCTCCCCCGCTGCTGCCGCGAAAAC
>NW_011494459.1:1238277-1242811 GCF_000754665.1 Bison bison bison | reverse complement strand
CCCGCGCTCGCGCGGGGTCCCCTCACTCGGAAGACGGCCGAGCCTGGAGCTGGGGGCCGGGGTTAGTCCCTTTCTCGGAGTGGTTGCCGAGTGGCTTACTGCGTGCTCCCCTCCCCGCCACCCATCTCCCCCGGAGGAGGCGTATATAGGGCAACACCAACAATACTGCTCCCCGCCACCCTCCCGAACCTACCCGTGGCATTCATGACGTCCCTAATATACGGGAGAAGACGGGTGGGGGTGGGGAGGACTCCCCTCCAGTCTTGCCCTTATGTTCAATGTCATTACGATGTTTGGCTAGAACAAAATGGAAATACTTAGTCATATGCGTCCATGGCTGTTTCTCCCATCTCCCGCTGCTTGCCAGACCCAGAGCCCCTTGGGTCTATATTTAGCTGTTTCAGAGGCAGCGTTTTCAGCTCGATTCCCAGGTTTCGGGGGCTTCTGCGTCCTGACAATAGATAGCGAAGCTCCGGGAAGCGCCGCCTGATACCCAGGTTCGGAACGCTGTGCATGTGGGTGGGAGGCTGCTAGGCGATATTTGGGTGACCGGTAATTAATGGCCGAAAGCACAGCTGCTTTTCTTGTTCGCCGACCTTCCTCTCATTCTGGTGTGTAATGTGTTTCCATCGATGGCTGCTCAGCTGGTTCCAGCCACTACGTTCAGAATTAAGTCGCTAGAGAGGTGGTGCAGCCTCCCTGGTCTGTGTGGTAGGAAAACAAGTCTGAGAGGTTTTGGGGTGTGTGTGTGGTTCCCACCATGAACAGTTACTTCTGAAAATACCTAAAGTTGTGTTTTCCCTGCAAATGTTGGGGATAGGGAAGGGTGTGGGGGAAAAGAGGGGCGCGTTGTTATTCCATGGTGGGTCCCCCCTCCCCCCGAACTGATCTGGTTCGCTTTGGCTCTGAAAGGGGTTTTTAACATTCATGCCTGATGTTACCAAGAGGATATGTTGGTTTAGAGAAGCGTTTCCTCCTAACCATGGTATCAGGCCTGATCTGTATCTGTTTTCACTTTTGGGAACTAGGTGACGAATATTTGAGATGCTTGCAATTTTCTGCAACGACTTAAATAGGGAGGTGCTCAAACTACCTAAGAGTTATCTCATTGTGCACCCTTCCATCAGCAGCTTTAAACTACCATCCGCTACTTAGGGTAGTTCAGTTCATCTCTTCGCTGTTAGTACTTCACCTGCAGGACTAAGAGGCTTTAGAGCTGCGCCACTTTTAAAATCCCATGGAAAAAGTGGTGGATATGACTCAAATGGAATTATAGGAGTGCACCTGTGTCTGGTTTGGGGAGCTGGCTCTGTGAGAAGTATGACAGATAGGGGCAGGCATCTTCTAATATGGATTCGATGCTCTAAAGCATGGTGAAATCTCTTTGCCACATCCAGGACCCATTTTTTTAATGTTTTGGGGAGATCATTCAGTGGCATTCTCACTGGTCTGTAGATTTCATGATCTCAGGGTATGAATGAAAATGATTGCATTTGGGGTTAAATGCTATTATTTGGGAGACCTGTGATTATACAGCTAACATATCTCAGCATCACAGAAAGACTAGCAAGATCTTTGTGGCTCCAGTTAATGGACGATTGTGATTTTTTTAAAACCAATATTGCTTTAGTTTCACCTTATTCACATTCAGAAAACTTTCCAAGAGCACTTCAAGCACACTCTTGTGCTTATTGCATTGTTTTCATATCAAATTTCTTGCAAAAAGAAGCAGTCGGTGAAGTACACATTCATGTCTCTCCTTTCACTTTCCTTTTGAATCTCGTGTTTCAGGTTTAAACATGATTCCTAAAGGACTAGTAGAGATTACTCTGTGCCTCCATGTGTTCACGGAGAGCAGCTTATGGGTGTGGATAAAACTGCATGTATTGGGTGCGTGAGTCTTATGTTATATTGTGGGTTGCAAATGATAGTACTTGATTGAATGGAAATTGTAGGGAGTACAGGAGGTCGTTGCTCTAATAAAATTGTCATAGCCTTGTGGAAAGGAGTTATTTAATTTGGTGTATGTTTATGTCGTTGTAGAGCTTAATCATTAGAGATGTCACTAGTATTTTCATTGTTTGAAATAATAGTCACACACTGTCAAATTACAGTATCTCCAGCAACTTCATGTCTTTCACAATTAGAACACAAGCCAATTTCTCTTTCTGTCACTGAAATAATTCATCAGAGAGAAAAATGGAATTCTGATGATGTTAGTTGAATTAGTTGATTATAATTTTGTTAAATCACTTCTCAGGATAGTATCACATCATGGCCTTTACAATTAAAAATGAAGTTATAGTATTCTCAAATATAACATTACTTTTGGCATACAAGTGAATACTAAGTATTTTTCCTGACAATGTTATAGAACTTGGCAGTTTCTGTTGTGCTTTTTCAAAGTTCTCTTTTATATGGTATGCATTTATGTGAAATTGTTGAAGAATTCTCCAGAGTAGTTTCATCAGGTTGTCTTCGTGTAAGAAAATACTAAAGTTACATTTAGAGTAATTTATTTTAATTTGTTGCTCCATAAAGTGAGGTATGGTTTGTCTGGTCACTATATCTGGTTGTAACAACTTAGTTGAACTAAAACAGGAACTGTTGCCATTTTGAGCTGCCAATTTTTTTTTTTTTAATTTCTTATTCTGTTAATTTACCCTAGAAGATATGAGTACCCCCTTATAGTTGTTTCTCTGTGTTACCTTTATTTTAATTTATTTAGTGGGGGATTGGTGCTAGGATTTTAAATAGACACTTAAAAGTGTTTATTTTTATAAAGATTTTTATTTTTATTAATAAAAGGTGACATATAGTTGAGAGTACCTAACTTCAATACATGTAGTTCAGAAGACCTATAGGTCTTTGTAAATCTAGTACTTCCATCCAAGTTGTAGTACAATGGATCTTTGCTGGCTGAAACACACCTTCAAGACAAATTCTTCAGCTGATATCCATGATGGGTTTCGTGACAAATTCTTCAGTTGGTGTCCATGATGATTTTCATGACAAATTCTTCAGTTGCTGTCCATGATGGTTTTCATGGCCCGTATTGCGAATGTATTCTTAGGACTATGGTACTTTGATAGCTTTATGATAAGGAACATTTGGATATGAATGAAAAGTTAATTTGAGTGAGAATAGTTCCTTATACGTGTTGCTGGCTTCAAGTTTACTGTATGTCAAATCAATAGCTTTTATGTTAATATAAAATCTTAAACATATCATACATAAAAGAATTTCTTTCACATCCTGTGCCAGTCTAGCTTACTGATTAATAAACTGCTTGGTTGGCTTTAATGAAGCCAATTATATTCATAAACAGTACCTCCAGCCCAGGAAACTCACAGAAATGTTTTATCATACTGTGCTTTTAGTCCATGAAAAATGTTAAGACTCATAACAAAAACATATAGTTTTGACACCTCCAGTTGTTTATCTTTTGATCACATAGCAGCTGAGTGTAATTTCAAGCTCTGTATCATGGTTAATTGATTTGTAGGAAGTCTTAGCTCTATTAGGGTATTGAAGTTATACTCTGCATCAATTAATTTTTAGTAAATTGCAAATAATGACTAAATAAGTGAAAAAATGCTCCCTAGAAGCTTTCCATCTTAGGCAAGTATTCACCTATGTCCCTTGGTAAATTCCTGAATAGTTATCTGTGAAATGTATTACATATATTGGAACTTATTATTCCATTAATTGTTATCTGAGATCAGAGGTATATTTCTAGAGAAGAGGTTGGGTTTTGCCCTATAACAGATATACATAGTTCATATTATAATATATTTATGTATGATATTAGAATTATTTATCATAGTATAATGCTGTTATGGATTCTGCTTTGAATAGGTGCAAAGGTGAGAGAGAGTACTGGTTTTGGAAGGATCCCAGCTATGTCTCTTATTAAGCTGTGTGTCCTTGGCCATTTATGTGATTCTCAATTTTTAGCTCAGTTTTTCAACTGTAAAATGGGTCCTATGCATAAGTATCAGTTCAGTTCAGTTCAGTTGCTCAGTCATGTCTGACTCTTTGCGACGCCATGAATCGCAGCTCTCCAGGCCTCCCTGTCCATCACCAACTCCCGGAGTTCACCCAAACTCATGTCCATCGAGTCAGTGATGCCATCCAGCCATCTCATCCTCTGTTGACCCCTTCTCCTTCTGCCCCCAATCCCTCCAGCATCAGGGTCTTTTCCAGTGAGTCAACTCTTCGCATGAGGTGGCCAAAGTAGTGGAGTTTCAGCCTCAACATCAGTCCTTCCAATGAACACCCAGGACTGGTTTCCTTTAGGATGGACTGGTTTCCTTTAGGATGGACTGGTTGGATATCCTTGCAGTCCGTGGGACTCTCAGGAGTCTTCTCCAACACCACAGTTTAAAAGCATCAATTCTTCGGTGCTCAGCTTTCTTCACAGTCCAACTCTCACATTGATACATGACCACTGGAAAGACCATAACCTTGACTAGATGGACCTTTGTTGGCAAAGTAATGTCTCTGCTTTTGAATATGCTATCTAGGTTGGTCA
>NW_011494459.1:1234092-1238177 GCF_000754665.1 Bison bison bison | reverse complement strand
ATTGAAATTTTTCCCGGCAATCTTGATTCCAGCTTGTGCTTCTTCCAGCCCAGCGTTTCTCATGATGTACTCCGCATATAAGTTAAATAAGCAGGGTGACAATATACAGCCTTGATGTACTCCTTTTCCTATTTGGAACTAGTCTGTTGTTCCATGTCCAGGTCTAACTGTTACTTCCTGACCTGCATATAGGTTTCTTAAGAGGCAGGTCAGGTGGTCTGGTATTCCCATCTTTTTCAGAATTTTCCACAGTTTATTGTGATCCACACAGTTAAAGGCTTTGGCATAGTCAATAAAGCAGAAGTATATACTACATTAAATAATTAAACAAGCACAATAACTGAGTCATGAGAATGAAAGGTCCAGCATGGGGAATATAATTAGTAATGATATATAATATCTTTGTATGTTTTAATTTAAAAGGAGTAAAATAAGACAAGAAATCTCAAAGAGCCAGTGTGAGGGTGAAATAAGTGTGTAAGTGGCTTATAATTATAAATATTTGTATAAATATAAAAGATAGGTATCTCCATATTAAGATGAGTACTTAAATATTATGTATTTATAACACATAATACATTCATGTAATTTTGTATAATTATCATATAGTATTATGTACATTTATTATGTAATAATACATTTATATATTAAGTGTGATATAAAAGCCACGACCCTCTCTAACAAAAACTGTTAAATATGTTCTTCCTCTACTACTTTTGTATTATTGCTTTATTATGAAGATTTGCATTTAAAATAGAATTTTTCTACTTTACAATATGCCAGTCCTTTACATATCAAAATATATAATAGTTAGGCTAAAAGAGAAGCAAATTATATCCCCTAGCACCATTACTTAAAAAGATTCCAATCTTAATTTAATTTAAAAAGATTCTCAGTCAGAAATTGCAAAATTTTCACACCCTGTTAATATTATTCTATTCACCTGATTAAAACCAAATATTCGACAAAGATTAACATTGTACCAGGAATATTATAGACAGTTTAATAAGTGTCCTTCTCTGTGAGGTCAAATATTAAGCAGCTGCTCTGTTTAGAACCACAGAGCGTAAATCCCATCATAACATCATTGTGACAAGGAAAAAGGAAACTTAAATGGCTAAATTTGTTACACAGAGAGAGGACCCAGCCCACCTCCAATTACAGTCCTGTTCTTGGCGGGGGGAGGGGAAGTGTGGGCCCTTTGGTACCTTTTTGATGATAAATGGACATTTTGCCTTGTTCTTTCACTCTTGGTTGCTTCAGGGAAGTGCTGAACTCCTGTGGGTTTGATTCTGTCCAGCTCCTGCGAAGTGGAACAGATACCTTCAACATAATCCTTATGATAATAACACTTGGGTGAATCTTAGAATTTGTTACAGAATGTGACCCGTGTAATAGGAGACTAATTCATCTTCAGAGAAACATTTTGACAAAAAATGTAGGTGTTTATGTTCAAATTTATGCATTGTTGTGGGAATTGCTAATTATGTTACCAGAGTAAAATTCATGTTGTCATAAAAGACCTTTGGTTTTTGGATCAAAGTAAGTGGGTAAGCCAATTATGTTTGGTTAAGTTACTCTAAGTATCAAAGTTTCTATGAGTTTTGAATGATATGGAATGTATTAAAATGGGATATGTAGTTTATAGCATTAGATGGTGAGGAACAGTTAATTCTATCATCGAAATTAGTTATTACATTTATCCTTCACAGGGGAGGACTGGAGATTTTTCATTAATAACACTTTTTGCTTAATAGATGTTGCTTTCACAACTGTCATTAGACACTTGATTCAATCTATATGTATTAAGAAGAATGCATTTTGTACACGTGTTCTAAATCTTTTGGTTTAGAAGCATTTCAATAATCTTATAATGCTTATTGAAATCTTCTCTCCCTTAAATATGCAACAACATCAATCACAGAAAGATATGCATTTACATCAGATGATAAATGTGCAGAAATGTGAATTGGCGGTATCTCTAAGGATCCCAATAAATATCAGCCCTCCTCTCCAGCCCTCTCTGATCCTGAAAAAAGTTGGGATGTGGGAAGGAAAAAGGGATAAAGGGGTGGCCACCATGGAGGGAAATATCCATTTTGATTAGTTATAGCTTGATGTGATGCTGAATAACAGCCCCAGAATTTGGCCTTCCTTCCTCTCTTCCACAGGGACAGAGGTGGCTCTGAGTCCTAGAGACCAAGCCTTGCTCTCTGCAGGTAGGGAGTTCTCCAGAGGAAGAAAAGAAGCAGCTAGCCAAGCCATTTCCTTTATACTTCAGAGACAGAGAAAGCCAAGGGCTAGGGAGAGACTGAAAATGTTACATTAATTAAGTTCCCTTCACCTGGAAGGAAATATCACAAATATGGAAATTGTATTCCCTTTATTGACATGGTTTATAAAGAATTCTAGTCATAGAATTCTTGGCGTAGTATCTTTAGCGATATTTTGGTTGGTGGTTGAGTTCTTTAAGTATTTGATGGTATTTTGACACTGTATCAGGAATTACCAGGGGAATGTCCAATACCCTGGCTTATTTATAGAGAGTATGGTCAGTGAAATTCAGCTGATTTATGTATTGCCAACTTAAAAATAACTCACTTCTCCCTACTCCCCATGCCAGACTTGGACTGCCAGTAATTGGATGGTCTTATAAGTGATGTGAATTGGGCATAAAAAGGACAGTGTCAAAATCTGACTTCCCAAAGGGTGTGTATAAATGATACCCCATGCTTGCTATTACTCACAGCATTTTCTACCTCAGTAAATAATTAGAGTTTGGGTGTTGTTTCATGTTTTAACTTTGAATAAGAGCAATAATGGACACTGTCAAGAAAGAAGACAAAACTGAATTTCCAAATAGACATGATGTTTGATTTGACTCCAAGCATGACTATTCAAACTAAAAAAAAAAAAAAAGAAAAAGAAAAAAAAGCTCACTTCTTAAAATATATTTTATTCTTCTCTCTCAAATATTTTATTTGGACTTTCAAACATTAGAGTAACATAGCGGTCATTACCTTCAGTAACACAGAATAATTTAATTTCCAGGAAGAGCAATTTCTTTGGCAGCAAACCAAGTCTTCCAAATATAAAAGAGCTGAAATTCAGCCTCTTGTTTCTAACACATTCCTCACTGGTGGCTGAAATGGTAGTTTTGGAGTCACTGTAGGAGGAGGCGGAGGAGTCCTCCTGAGAGGCAGACAGGTGAGATCAGTATCATATAGATAGTCTGAGAGATGGTAGGAATCATGTCACATTTACCCAGGACATGGAAGGTAGTGCAGGAAGACCGGGACTTGTAGTGTGTGGATCAGACTGTCCAACTTGAGTTGAGTTGGAAAAGCATATACAGTAAGTCTTTTACATGCAAATGAGTTCTGTCTGAGAGCATGTTCCTAAGTTCAACAGTTAGGCTAGGTACCCAAATAACAGTCAGCTGTATATTGATAGTTGTTATTTAGTTGCTAAGTCATGCATGACTCTCTTGCCACCCCAATGGACTGTAGGCCGCCAGGCTTCTCTGTCCATGGAATTTTTCAGGCAAGAATATTGGAGTGGTTTGCCATTTCCTTTTCCAGGGGATCTTCCCAATCCAGGGATTGGGCCCATGTCTCCTGGGTCAGCAGGCGGATTCTTTAACACTGAGCCATCAGGGAAGGCCCTGTTGCTAATCTGTACTATAATAGGTTTGTAATATTTTTTACAAAAATAGTATGTACATAGAAAAAAAGTAAAGAAAACATTTTAAATCTTACAGTACCTTGAAAAGTACAGTAATACCGTGCAATATTACTTTGCTGACAAAGGTCCATATAGTCAAAGTTATGGTTTTTCCAGTAGTCATGTATGGATGTGAGAGTTAGACCATAAGGAAGGCTGAGCATTGAATAGTTGATGCTTTTGAATTGTGGTGTTGGAGAATACTCTTCAGAGTCCCTTGGACTACAAGGAGATTAAACCAGTCAATCCTAAAGGAAATTAATCCTGAATATTCATTGGAAGGACTGATGCTGAAGCTGAAGCTCAATACTTTGGCCACCTGATGAGAAGAGCTGACTCATTAGAAAAGACGCTGATGCTGG
>NW_011494459.1:1233537-1233992 GCF_000754665.1 Bison bison bison | reverse complement strand
ATGGCTGCAGTCACCATCTGCAGTGATTTTGGAGTCCCCAAAAATAAAGTCTGACAGTGTTTCCATTGTTTCCCCATCTATTTGCCATGAAGTGATGGGACCAGATGCCATGATCTTCATTTTCTGAATGTTGAGCTTTAAGCTAACTTTTTCAGTCTCCTCTTTCATTTTCATCAAGAGGCTTTTTAGTTCTTTTTCACTTTCTGCCATAAGGGTGGTGTCATCTGCATATATGAGGTTATTGAAATTTTTCCCGGCAATCTTGATTCCAGCTTGTGCTTCTTCCAGCCCAGCGTTTCTCATGATGTACTCCGCATATAAGTTAAATAAGCAGGGTGACAATATACAGCCTTGATGTACTCCTTTTCCTATTTGGAACTAGTCTGTTGTTCCATGTCCAGGTCTAACTGTTACTTCCTGACCTGCATATAGGTTTCTTAAGAGGCAGGTCAGGT
>NW_011494459.1:1207214-1233437 GCF_000754665.1 Bison bison bison | reverse complement strand
TAGTCATGTATGGATGTGAGAGTTAGACCATAAGGAAGGCTGAGCATTGAATAGTTGATGCTTTTGAATTGTGGTGTTGGAGAATACTCTTCAGAGTCCCTTGGACTACAAGGAGATTAAACCAGTCAATCCTAAAGGAAATTAATCCTGAATATTCATTGGAAGGACTGATGCTGAAGCTGAAGCTCAATACTTTGGCCACCTGATGAGAAGAGCTGACTCATTAGAAAAGACGCTGATGCTGGTAAAGACGGAAGGTAGGAGGATACGGGACAGCAGAGGATGAGATGGTTAGATGGCATCACTGACTCATTGGACATGGGTTTGAGCAAGTTCCTAGAGATGGTGAAGGACAGGAGAGCCTGGCTTGCTGCAGTCCATGGGGTTGCAAAGAGACGGACATGACTGAGCAACCAAACAATGACAGCAGTACAACAGTTGGCATATGGGGCCTGGCATGCACACTTGCATCTTTGAAAGTCTGCAACTTCAAAATTTATATGTAGGGGACTTATTATAATGTTAAATGCATAGTAGATGTATAGGCATGCAATGGCTCCTTTATCCAAAAGAATATTATGTAGCTGTGAGTTGCCTTTTCAAAGAAGAGTTGATTATATGGACAATATTCATGGTCCTGAAGGTTAAGAAGAAAATCAAGGCAAAAAACTGTATACATACTCACTCACATAGCCATACAAATACAAGAACGTAGTATTTATGGCAGAGTTTCAAGTGTTTCATTCTTTATGTATTATCTCCCCACAAAATATAGCTTGGTAATATAATACATCACTACACAGAAAAAAAAATTGTGCCCTTAAATTTTTGCAATTAATATTATCTATTGGCTTTGGGATAAGTTTCATTACTTAGCTGAATAGCTTAATAGTTATATCTCAACAAGACAAATTCTTCACTCTCCTTTTCCATTTTTTAGTGAGTGAATAAGTTACCACTAGTGTCATAGTTGATAGAGGGGGGAAACAGTGATTTCTGTGTCTTCAGGTTGTTGTATGGGCAAATTAAGAGTC
Source organism: Bison bison bison (assembly GCF_000754665.1). Lineage (NCBI taxonomy): Eukaryota > Metazoa > Chordata > Mammalia > Artiodactyla > Bovidae > Bison > Bison bison. The sequence continues at coordinate 1,232,403 of NW_011494459.1, read as the reverse complement.
ACTGCTGCTGCTAAGTCACTTCAGTGACTCTGTGCGACCCCATAGACGGAAGCCCACCAGGCTTCCCTGTCCCTGAGATTCTCCAGGCAAGAACACTGGAGTGGGTTGCCATTTCCTTCTCCAATGCATTAAAGTGAAAAGTGAAAGGGAAGTTGCTCAGTCGTGTCCGACTCTTAGCGACCCCATGGACTGCAGCCTACTAGGCTCCTCTGTCCATGCGATTTTCCAGGCGAGATTACTGGAGTGGGGTGCCATTGCCTTCTCCAAGTAAGAGTATGGACTTAAAATTAAGAGTATGGACTTAAGAGTATGGACTTAAGTCCTTTAAGAGTATGGATTTAAAATGCGTAACAGAGAACCTAATATATTAGTGAACCTCATTTAAAGTTAACAGAGTTCATCATTCACAGAGTGTATATTGCACATATTCTAATCAGTGCCATGCCTAGATTGTCCCTGCTTTTAACTTTGAGAGATGTATTGAGTGTTAATAATTTTAGCAAGTTGTCTTCTTGAGAACTCTGCAGCACATTAGCAAAATATGTTTCTCTTTTCAAATAATGTTTTGTGATTATTTTCTATTTTCAAAAAGAGAAAAAGGCATGCTCATTAAAATTTGGAAACTAAAGGATTGATTTACAGAAGCTAAAGTTCATTCATGATATCAAGCCACCAAAATGAGTGTATTTTTAGCAGAAATGCTAACCCATATACATTTTGAAATTTAGAAGATTTCTCATATTCTGTTTTGTTACCTTTTAACATATGAGACAGTGTTTCTCATATTTTTAGTGTCTGTTTTCCATACCTTTATATAACATCAGTGTGTTAAATAACTTGCCAGTTTTGGAAGTTGATGGCGTTTTCATTTTAGAGTGGTATATAGGGTGCTATAATTAAAGCAACATAGTTTTCATCAGGTCATTTTCTCTAGATTACTTTCTTAGAACTGGATGTTTTCAGGGTTGTTGATACATTTTATCACATTGTCTTCCAGAAACATTCTAAAATTTATATTTCTTCAGGCCAGGCAGGAGTGTGTCAATTTCCCCTATAACACTGGATATTATAATTTAAGTAACAATTTCCAGTTAAACAAAGGAAGTATCATGTTTTCCTGTGGTTTAACCTGCTTCTTGTTGAATTTCATGCTGAAGTTAAGTATTATATACATTTATGATACACTCCTAATTCTTTGGTGAATTATCTTTTTGTATCTTCTGTACATTTCTCAGTTGTTCTATTTGTCTATTTCCTGATTTGTATTACCTGTCATTGTAATAATATTATGCTTTGCTATGTTTTATCAGTTTTTCCGTCACTTTTTGAACTGTTATTTTTAAAGCAGAATTCAGTATATCCCCGTTTCTTAGAAAGAATTCTTTACAGAAACATTCTGTTCTCTGCTTCTTTGTGTCTCAGCAGTAAAGACACCAGTGGAACACATGGAGGGAATAGCTTAATAGTTGTATCTCAACAAGATGGAGTTCTTAGCTCAACTTTTCCATTTTTTAGTGAGTGGGTAGGTTACCACTGAGTGTCATGGTTGGTGGAAGGGAAATAGTAATTCCTGTGTCTTCAGGTTGTTGTGTGGGCAAATTAAGAGTATGGATTTAAAATACATAGCAGAGAACCTCATATACTACTGGACTTCAATTACTTTAGTAGTTTAGTAATCGTATGCTTACATACACATATATCTACGTGTATCATGTATAGAGTACATGTAATCATATAGCAGGGGCCCCCATCCCCAGGCCACCAAGCAGCACCAATCCGTGGCCTGTTAGGAACCAGGCCGCACAGCTGAGGGTGAGTGGTGCACAAGTTGAGTGACGCTTCATCTGTATATACAGTTGCTCCCCATCACTTGCATTACCGCTTGAGCTCCACATCCTATCCAATCAGTGGAGGCCTTAGATTCTCATAGGAGTGCAAACCCTGTTGTGAATTCCACATACAAGGGGTCTTAGTTATGAGATCTTTATGAGGAACATCCTGAAACCAAACCCCTTCACCCCTAAGAACAGTTGTCTTCCACAAAACCAGTCCCTGCTGCCTACAAGTTTGGGGACCGCTGTCATTTAGGACCATGCTTCTCCCCACTCCCACTCCACATTGGTCATCAGTCCCTTTTTATCACTGATTCTAAAATCCTAGGACAATAGTTGGCACATGGTAAACACTCTGCTAATCATAGTGAACTATATGCATACTTTTGTTCCCATCATCTAAAATGCTTTGTAAACTAAGATTTCTTTGCGTTTGGCTTGTTTGGGATACCCAGCGCTGTGGTGCTCTAGAGGGGACACTGGATTAGAGTTCCGAGTTTTGGCATCCAGGTCGTGCTTGGTACTGGCTTTCTATTGTAACCTTGTGCATCTGTGCCTATTTTGGCTTTTTCTCATTGGGATCAAAATTCACAGGGCTTTTGTGAATGTGAGATGATAATTCATAAGAAAATGCTTTGGGAGGCTGAATCATAACAAGCAGTTAAGTATAAAATTTATTTCCTGGAACTTTCAATGTGCTTCAAAAATAGGATGACCTTTTTTTTTTTTTTGGATTTTCATGAATTGAAATCAGAAGATTTTCTTGTGTTTTCAGACTAAGTCTCTGACCTCCATTACTAATAGTGTTATAAAATGCCCAATTCTCTGATGGTTGTAAAGACACATTTCATGCCATTGGGTATCGCCTAAAGGAAGAGTTCTCCTTTATCCATCAGTGGAAGTAATTCCTGTTCTTTCTTTATAGCACTTCAGAAATTATACATTATACCAAATTGGCTCAAAAAAAATTTCCCTCTATTTTGTTTTCTTTTTTTGCACAGATACTTGCTGCTTAAAAGGGAAACAGAATGAAGCCCTATTGTTCCTCAGAGATTGAAGTCTGTAGAAATGTCCCCAGAATATTATTTTCTCTCCTGGTGGGCTGCCGAGTCTGGCGCCTGGAAGGCTTTATCAGAACAGTTTTAGAAGTGTGAACCATAGCTGGCTTCCATTTTTTTTTTTTTTTTGAGCATATTTCCTTAAATACTTGGAACAAAATTTCACAGAATTCTTATCACTGTAACTGTAGCCTGCCAATAGGAAGAAATCATGTGTAAGTTACAGCAAAAAAAAATCTTTAGTTTGTTCTCTATTCTTATATGACTTTTGAAGGAAGGGGAGTTAATATGCGTCATTGAGAACATTTCTTAGTGAGTAGCAAAGTTATAGGTACCCAAGAGGAGATGCTAATTATGGTTTGGCTTGCTGCTTTTAGCAGTCTCAGGTGTGATCCTTTTTTTTCCTCCTCATAAATCTAAAGTCTTTTTGCAGCTGAGAGAAGGCTGTGTGATTAATTGTATGTGTGTGCCAAGTTACTTCAGTCATGTCTGACTCTTTATGATCCCATGGACTGTAGCCTGCCAGGCTTCTCTTGTCCATGGGGTTCTCCAGTCAAGAATACTGGAGTGGGTTGCCGTTTCTTTCTCTAGAGGATCTTCCTGATCTAGGAATTGAACCTGTGTCTCTTATGTCTCTTGCATTGGCAGGCAGGTTCTTTACCACTAGCACCATCTGGGATACCCTGATAGATTGTGTAGTGATTATATATTTCCTGTTTCAGCAGTTGAGACAAATTATGAGGTGCTTCTCACTTATACACGTGAACCCTAGAAAGAAGCAGAGTGTGAGGGGATGGACCAAGAGAGTGACTGTGGGAAATTGACACTTGGTGACACCTCATCTTCTTGTACACATGCAGACTGGACACACGAGACAGTGTGTCCTGGAGAGCTCTGATACATGGGGTGGGAATTTGCTAATATCTGTGAAGTAGTGTGGGTATTTTAAGTGAGAAAGAGCAGGCAGCTTAAACTGCCTTTGGCAACATAGCTTTTTTTTAACGGGCTGGTCAGTTGTTCACTGATTAAACCATTCAGTCAACAAACTGGACTGAATATGAGTTTTGAAAGAGTAATAAGTTATAAATAGTGGCAAGCAACATGCTACTTCAAGAGTCAAGTGATGTGCCCCTCTCCAGTAGCTTGGTGTTTCCCGGTGGCTCAGTGGTAAAGAATCTGCCTGCAGTGCAGAAGATGCAGGAGACATGGGTTCAATCCCTGGGTTGGGAAGATCCCCTGGAGGAGGGCATGGCAACCCACTGCAGTGTTCTTGCCTGGAGAATCCCATGGGCAGAGGAGCCTGGCGAGCTAACAGTCCATAGGGTTGCAAGGAGTCAGACATGACTGAAGCGACTGAGCACTCATGCATTCCAGTAGTTCAGGCGTTTTCTCTAATTGCAGAGTAGCTACTTCTGTCCTTTTCAAACCTGGGTTTCAAAGTCAGATGGCAGTGCTGCTGGGTTCCCATTACACGTCTGAAATCTTCCCTTTCCTTCCTCCCATCTGCCAGTTCTACTTGTTGTTCAGTCACTCAGTCATCTCTGATGCTTGCTACAGTCCTCATGGCTCCTCTGTCCATGGGATTTCCCAGGCAAGAATACGAGAGTGGGTTGCCATTTCCTCCTCCAGGGGATCTTCCCAACCCAAGGATTGAACCCACATCTCCTGCTTGGCAGGTGGGTTTTTTTTTTTTTTTTTAAAACCACTGAGCCACCTGGGAAGCCCTGCCAGAATGCACTAATTTCTACTAGGACTCAAGATCTTTCAGTGCTAAGCATAAATACTTTATATTTACACAGTGTCATAATAAGAGTTTATGTGGCTCCCTGGTAGCCTGACAAATAATGTGTTTTATAATAGTAGTTATGCCTACAGAATGGGAGGTGACACAGACCTACAAGGGGGAGAACTGGAGGACAGCCTGATAAAGTGCTATCTTGAGTTGAACAGAATGTGGGAGGAAATAGAAGCAGAGTTATTCCTTTAAGTTTTATGGCATGTTAGTCATTACAGTTGCTTTTCTATATTTCATCTTTTGAAAGGGAGGATAAGAATTTTGGGAGCGACATAACAGATTTTTGAATTAATAGTTGATTTTATCATTTTCACTTAGGCTCGGAAGCACTTCAGGTGATTTTTTTTTTAATCTGCATTTAAATGTATATGCTGTTACCTGCAGTTAGTTATCATTTTAGTTATTTGAGGTGTGGCAGGTTGAGGGTTTGGTGGCTGGATGAGTTTTTTAGCTCTGATACAAAGAAGATGCTCTTAAACTCAGAGCTAGTTTCACAGTTTCTGTCCCTGTCTTAATGTTATGTTTACCTAGCTGTACTTGGTGCCTCTTGTCTTTTCTTCTTACTTTTTAGAATAAGTTGCTTTGTGGACTGTCAGGGAGAATTCTGTTTCTTATTTGTTGGACCTAATATGTAGATGATTGTTACCTGCATGTTTACTGCTAATGTATCTTTTTTAAAATTTTATTTTATTGTTGGAGTATAATTGCTTTACGGTGTTGTGTTGGTTTCTGCTGTACAACAAAGTGAGTCTGCTGTAAGCATACTTACATTCCATTTCCCTTGAGCCTCCCTCCCACCTCTTCCCATCCCACCCTGTAGGTCATCACAGAGCACGGGGCTGAGTTCCTTGTTCTATACAGCAGGCTCCCACCAGCTGTCTGTTTTACACATGGTGGAATATATATGTCAGTGCCACACTCCCAACTCATCCCACCCTCCCCTTCTCACCCAGTGTCCACATGTCCATTCTCTGCATCCGCATCCCTATTCCTGCCCCACGTATATATTCATCTGTGGCATTTTTCTAGATTCCATATATGTGTTAGTATATAATATTTGATTTTCCCATTCTGACTTCACTCTGTATGACATCCTCTAGATCCATCCACATCACTGCCAATGACCCAATTTCATTCCTTTTCATGGCTGAGTAATATTCCACTACAAACATATATGTAGTGTGTGTGTATATATATATATATATATATACACACACCACATCCTCTTTGCTCATTCATCTGTTGATGTACATTTAGGTTGCTTTTCAATGTTGTGGCTTTTGTAAAAAGTGCTGCAATAAACACTGGGGTACATATGTCCTTTTTAAGATAGTTATCTTTGGGTATTACTGAACTTCCCTGGTGGCTCAGATGGTAAAGCATCTGCCTACAATGCGGGAGACCTGGGTTCCATCCTCGGGTCGGGAAGATGCCCTGGAGAATGAAATGGCAACCCACTCTGGTGTTCTTGCCTGGAAAATCCCACAGACACAGGAGCCTGGTGGGCTTCAGCCCATGGGGTTGCAAAGAGTTGGACACGACTGAGTAACTTCACTTTGGGTATTTGGCAAAGGGTAAGGCTATTTCTACATTCATTTCAATGAATGAGAAGGACAGTCCAGGCAGGTGGGTCATGCCAATATATCCATGTGGTACTCAATACTGTGCAGTGATAACTGCACGTGGAAAAGTTCGCCATCATCATATGAAGAAGCTAAGCTCTGCATACATATAAAGCTAAAAATACAGGTGCAGAGTGAGATTTCAGGTGTTGGAATGTGCAGATGTGTGATGTTATGGAGAATGTCATGATGTCAGAGGAACTTGTGAAGCTGTTTGCAGATCACCAGGAGAAGATGGTAGAACATTGATCTGTAGACTCCTTTGTAGCACTGAGTAGATAATGAGTACCTTGCTAAGTGGCATAACTTTTACCCCATTCAAAAGTGAGATCACACATATCCCCTCAATCACGGAAGGCAGGGAACACATGTACAGTGGCATGTCTGTTTTGAGAGTGTAGTCTGACCCTGAAAGGACCTCGCTAAATGAAAGCATTGTATGAGACTGTCTTAGTCTGTTCAGGCTGCAGCTACAAAATACCACAGACGAGGTGTCTGATTGCTAAAACAACAGACATGTATTTATCATAGTTCTAGAGCCTGAGAAGTTCACGGTCCAGTTGCAGCTGACTCAGTTCCTGGTGAGGACTCTGTTCCTGACTTGCAGACAGCTGCTTTCCTTCTGTGTCTTCATATGGTCTTCCCTTGGTGCAAGCATGTCTCTTTCTTCACTTCTTGTAAGGCCACTAATTCCCTCACAAGGACCCCATCCTCCTGACCTCATCTGACCCTAGTTAATTACCAAAGGCCCTGTCTCTAAATAACATCCCATTAGAGGTGAGGGTATCAACATATGCATTTTGGGAGGGCACAAACATCCCATCCATAATAGAAGCCACAGGGCAAAAGCAGCAAGGCTTCAATGTTGAGGACAGATTTTGGGTGTTTAGTATTGAGTTAGTCCCTCAATGTGAGTCATTCTTTAAGGTATTTTTAATTATTCTTCTATAACCTTTAAATGTTTTACTTTGATTTAGAAAATATATAGAATGTGACATGTTTAATAATATGCTGGATAGACTACTTACCAAAGTTCTTCTTATATGTATTTTTCAAAACTGCATGGATGCTTCTTATCTTGGTTGAACCTCTCACTTCTTATCATGATAATCCAAGACCACTAAAACTTTGGCAGCAAGCCTCTAGATAGCCACCCTGCTTTTTCTCTGCTTCTGGGAAGCTTGTTATCCCCACCACAGCCTGAGGATTCCCTTAAATTCACTCACATCTTGCATTTGCTTATAACCCGAGCAGTGACAAACAGAAAACCATCCAGTGTCTTCCTGTCTTATCTCATCTTCCTCCCTCTCCCCTTTGTTTGTTAGGCTGTAGTCACTTTGGCCATCTTTCTCCCTCTGCTGATCATTTTGCTCAAGCAGATCCCTGCCTCAATTTCTCTCCTAACAATTACCCTGTTTGACCTTCTTCACAACATGTGTGAAAACCAGAAATCGTCTGATCTGTTTATCTGCATGCAAGTTTACTTTTATATCTAATCCCATTAGAATTCAAGCTCCACGAAGGTTGGTCTGATGTGGTACAAATAGGAACTTACAAGCATTAATGCATACCTGACTTCTAAGTTGATGTCTTATATAGGAAAAAAATTTAATATATAATAATCATTACATCACAGATATATGTTGAAAGAGGATGATAAGACAGAAGATAGCTAATCTATTTCTGCATGGACATCAGCTGTCAATATGATAATTAGTTAGAGCTTCTACATTTCCATGTGCAGATCTAATGTAATGCATTTGCCTGACAAGTCTTCTGTCATGTGAGTTTCTGGCATCCTCAGGGATGTTTTTTAAAGGGGGGTGGTCTTCCCTGGTAGCTCAGATGGTAAAGAATCTACCTGAAATACAGGAAACCTGGGTTCAATCTGTGGGTCAGGAAGATCCCCTGGAGAAGGAAATGGCAACCCAGTCCAGTATTCTTGCCTGGAGAATCCCATGGACAGAGGAGACTGGTGGACTACAGTCCATGGGGTCGCAAGAGAGCTGGACATGACTGACCGACTAACACTAACTAACTTATCTCATAGTAAATGGAATACAAAGATGTCAGGAATTTTACTGCAGGAGGATATGAAACTTAATTTCAGAACCAAAAAAGGAGTTTATGTTTTCATGGAACAAAAGCCATCATCTCAAAACAGGGAAATGTTGATTTAGAGGAGAGCTTCCAGGGTATTCTTTGATCAAGACATGATCAAGTATAGCACATAATGGCAAAGTTGGGAATAAATACTATATAAAATTATCAGATGTAGATTTGTTTTCGGAGAAGGCAATGCCAACCCACTCCAGTACCCTTGCCTGGAGAATCCCAGGGATGGTGGAGCCTGGTGGGCTGCCGTCTATGGGGTCGCACAGAGTCGGACATGACTGAAGCGACTTAGCAGCAGATTTGTTTTAGAGTAAACTCTGGGAGATGGTGTAGAACAGAGGGGCCTGGCGGGCTATCGTCCATGAGATCATAGTCAGATAGGAGTTCAGTCCATGAGATCACAAAGAGTTAGATAGGAGTTAGTCAACTGAACAATAGCAACAAGATTTATTTTCTTAAGGTAAACTTATATTACATTTTACATTGTAATTAAATTGAAGATACCATCTATGATTTGGAATATTGTCAACCAAAAGAAAAATAAAGCATTTTTTTTGGTTGTTGTTATTCTTTAGTGGTTAAGTTGTGTCTACCTCTTTTGCAGCCTCATGGACTGTGGCCTGCCTGACTCTTCTGTTCATGGGATTTCCCAGGCAAGAGTACTGGAGTGGGTTTAAATTACTGTAAAATTGTTTGCATGACAATCTTGGCAAAAGACCTTGAATATATATGTTGGAAAATTTGATTTATTTTATAAAGAAAAAATATTAATGTGTTAGGTATATGCATTTAAAAAAATGCTGCATAAAATATCACAAACCATTTTTGTGACTCTAGGAGTGGTATTTTAGTAATTTCATATTTATTTTTATTTCATTTCATACAGGAGGTTATCTCAGAGTTATTATTATCGAAGAAGCATTTGCTTCTATAACCTTTCCCAGAGTTTGAACTCTGCTCTCTCAAAATCTCCTCTTTATTTAAGTTAGCTGTTGTTACTGCTATTTAGTCACTAAGTCGTGTCCGATTCTTTTGAAACTGCCATGGACTGTAACCTGCCAGGCTCCTCTGTCCATGGGATTTTCCAGGCAATAATACTGGAGTGGTTGCCATTTCCTCCTCCAGGGGTCTGTTGGACCTAGGGATCAAACTCAAGTCTCCTGCCTTGCATGCATATTCTTTACCACTGAGCCACCTGGGAAACCCTTAAATTAACTATGCCATTAGTCAAATTATGACTCTGAAATGTAACACCTGCACAGACAAAATGCTTGAAGCTATAGAACAAGTGTACTCAGGTGGGGGAAGTTCCTCTTACATAACAGGAGTGTTTTAAGGCAGTTTCGTTTGATGTTTAAATTGTTGCTACCCACTCAAGCAATAATTTGGGTTATATTGTTTCTCTCTTGGAGCCTTGTATTGGCTACATATTTCTGAATCTTTAGCTTTTGAATCTGTCTGTAAATCATGTCTTAAAATCACTGACACAGTTTAATCTTGGAGAACATTTCGGGGCTTTATAATTGAAAATGTGTCATCTGTGTGCATGCTCAGATGCCAGTCACCTTATGAGCTTGGTGCAAGGCTGTCTGGCCCCTTCTCACACTGCTAACAGTCCTGTTGACGTTGAACATGCTGTCTAAAAATTTCCACGTTTGGCGTTGAGTCTTACAAAAAGAGGGAAATGGGTTTTTCAGCAGATTGTTTACCAAGGGTGCTACATAACTTGAAAAGGTATTTGTCTAAGAGTCCTTTGGGGAATTTGGAAAATACAGATCTAGGCCTCTGTAGCTAGATTGTTGAGAGTATAAGATAGGACCTCATGAATTTGTTGACGTGCAGCTGTATTTGGGTGGCTCTAACGGTAAAGAACCTGCCTGCAGAGCAGGAGACATGGGTTCGATCCCTGAGTCAGGAAGATGCCATGGAGAAGGAAATGGCAACCCACTCCACTATTTGTGCCTGGGAAATCCCTTGGATAGAGGAGCCTTGAGGGCTACAGTCCATGGGGTCACAAATGAGTCTGAAACAACTTAGCAACTAAAAACAAAAAACTGTATCTGACCTATGAAAATGGCATTTTAAACCTTATCTTATTCACTGAAGATCTAATTAGTAATTGCAAAATAATATACTCTTTTCCCCTTCAAATTCACGATTGGGTGAATTAATGACGAGGTTCAAATTCTCTTGTATTTTAAAGTACTAAGGGAGATGTGCCAGCTCTTAGGTCATGGTGGGAGGGAACCACTGATTGGCTTAAGGTGGGCCAGGCTAGAAAGAATTAGCCTAAGTCCCTGAGGATCTTAAAGAACTGTCAGCTGGCATGTTTGGCCCTTGAGATTGAGCTGTATGCTGCCACTCTGCATAAAGACAGCTACTCTGCTCATCCTCATCAGTGATTCTGTCTCTCCCGGTTTTCAGCCTTGCTATCATGTAAGGTTGTTTCTTGGGTCTTTAAGCTACATAGGATGTGTTTGATGGACACATAAAAGTCCCCTTCTAATATTTACATTAGACTTTTCTGAGTTTCAATGCCTTCTTGTTTTGCACTTTTCAGATGTCATATAATCATTTTGTATCATGTTCAAATCCTTATTAGAATACCATTCATTTATATAATTAAAGCTCATGAGTTGAAGCTCTTGTCCAAGTGTTCAGGCTACATATGTTGGTAATGCTCAGGCATTAACATATAATTTAACTCCCAAGAATCTGTGTAAGCAAGTCATAAAAGTTATCAATTAAAAACATCTAGTTTGTACCCTTGATATATGCTGAAAGCAGCAGTTGACTTTTGTGGCTTCCTCCCAGAAACCTCTAGCCCCAGTCTAACCATGGCTAAAATATCTGCCAAATCTCAAACGAGGGTTATTCTACAAAATCTCTGATTCAGACCATTCAAGGTCATCTGAGAAACTCAGAACTAAGAAAGAACTCTGAGAGATTTGGACTAAATGTAGTTTATTATCCTGTATGTTGAAATAGTAAAAGGATATTAGGGGAAAATTAAATTTGAGAAAGTTTAGACTTTAGTTAGTAATAATGTGTGGTGATGGACAGGGAGGCCTGGCGTGCTGCGATTCATGGGGTCGCAAAGAGTCAGACACAACTGAATGACTGATCTGATCTGATCTAATGTGTCAGGACTAGTTCTTCAGTTAATTGTAACAAGTGTATCATGCTAATGTATAAGATGTTTGGAATGAGGGAAATTTGGTGTGGGGTACATGGGAATTCTCCACAGTATCTTTGTAATTGTTCTGGAAACCTAAAACTATCCTAAAAGTTTAAAGGTTATTTATCTTTTAATTCTGATTTTTAACACTATTTTTAAGATGCTGCTCAAAGTTTTTAAAGATCTCAGTAAAGGAAAGGTGATTTCATTTAATTTTAATAAATGGTTGGACTGTGTCCTGATATTTTAGCAGTTATTGAAATTGCTTTCTTAATTATATTAAATAATAAATCATTTCTTGGATTTATGGTTAAGATGATGGAGACATAATTTCTCAAAATTACAAACAAAACAATACAAAAGAAAGCTTTTTTTTGTTTGTTTGTTTGGAGATGGCTGATAATCATCGGAGAAGGCAATGGCACCCCACTCCAGTACTTTTGCCTAGAAAATCCCATGGATGGAGGAGCCTGGTAGGCTGCAGTCCATGGGTTTGCTAGGAGTCGGACACAACTGAGCGACTTCACTTTCACTTTTCACTTTCATGCACTGGAGAAGGAAATGGCAACCCACTCCAGTGTTCTTGCCTGGAGAATCCCAGGGACAGGAAGCCTGGTGGGCTGCCGTCTATGGGGTCGCACAGAGTCGGACACTACTAAAGTGACACAGCAGCAGTAGCAGCAGCAGATAATCATAACATGGAAAACTCAAAATCTATAAAATTTCTCACTTAATATATTTTGTTTAGTGTGTGCCTTTTATAGACACAAAGAACATTGATATCATTTCATGCCTCACTAGTACCCCTCTTAACACAACCTATGAAATTCCCAGGATACGTCTATGGTTAGCATTGCTATACTTAGCAAATGAAAAAGCACCTAATTAAATTTGAATTGCACATAAGTAGTAGCTCTTTTTTTTTTTTTGGTTGTTCAGTGTAAATACATCTTAAATATTGCATGGGACACATTTATACTAAAAAAAGAAAAAAAAGTTGTTGGTTTTTTGAAATTCATCCAGACCTACCCACATAGAATCTTTAGGACACAATAAGGACCTGCAGTTTTCTGACTTTAACATTAATAATAATAAAAGTTGTTGAGCCTTTACTGTATGTTGTATACTGTCACAAGGGAATCCTTGGCAGCTCAGGAGATGGAAGTCCGATTCCTGGGTCAGGTAGATCCCCCTTGGAGAAGGAAATGGCAACCCACTCCAATGTTCTTGCCTGGGAAATCCTATATGCAGAGGAGGCTGGTGGGTTACACTCCATGGGGTCGCAAGAGTCTGACACGACTTAGCAACTAAACCAGCACCATCACAGACTGTCACACCTTACTTGTGGTAGAAGGCCTTCTTGGTTTACAAATTGTTCATCATCATTATCTTACATGCTTCTTTCTTGTACTAATAAATGTCTTTTAGTCTTAACCTCAGCCCAAAGTGAACTGCTACAGAATTTTTGTTTTCTGTTCACTATGGAGCATTCATGTACTAGGATTAGGGTGTTGTTCAGTCATCTAGGAAAGAATCTGTCATAATTCTCTGGGCACTTCATATAAATGAACATAAGTACTTAAAAATATTTATGATTGAGTGAGGAGGTTGTGTATCCTTTAGGATAAGCTTGATTATGCTGCTTTAACAAAGAATCTCCAGATGTCAGCAGCTTCAGTATCATCAGTTCAGTTCAGTGACTCAGTCATGTCCCACTCTTTGCAAACCCATAAACTGCAGCACGCCAGGCTTCCCTGTCCGTCACCAACTCCCAGAGTCCACCCAAACCCATGTCCATCTAGTCGATGATACCATCCAACCATCTCATCCTCTGTCATCCCCTTCTCCTCCTGCCTTCAATCTTTCCCAGCATCAGGGTCTTTTCAAATGAGTCAGCTCTTTGCATCAGGTGGCCAGAGTGTTGGAGTTTCAGCCGCAACATCAGTCCCTCCAATGAACACCCAGGACTGATCTCCTTTAGGATGGACTGGTTGGATCTCCTTGCAGTCCAAGGGACTCTCAAGAGTCTTCTCCAACACCACAGTTCAAAAGCATCAATTCTTCGGCGCTCAGCCTTCTTTATAGTCCAACTCTCACATCCATACATGACCATTGGAAAAACCATAACCTTGACTAGACGGACCTTAGTTGGCAAAGAAATGTCTCTGCTTTTCAATATGCTATCTAGGTCGATCATAACTTTCCTTCCAAGGAGTAAGCGTCTTTTAATTCCATTGCTGCAATCACCATCTGCAGTGATTTTGGAGCCCAGAAAAATAAAGTCAGCCACTGTGTGCACTGTTTCCCCATCTATTTGCCATGAAGAGATGGGACTGGCTGCCATGATCTTAGTTTTCTGAATGTTGAGCTTTAAGCCAAATTTTTCACTCTCTTCCACTTTCATCAAGAGGCTCTTTAGTTCTTCTTCACTTTCTGCCATAAGGGTGGTGTCATCTTCATATCTGAGGGTATTGATATTTCTCCCAGCAATCTTGATTCCAGCTTGTGCTTCTTCCAGCCCAGCGTTTCTCATAATGTGCTCTGCATAGAAGTTAAATAAGGGGGGTGACAATATACAGCCTTGATGTACTGCTTTTCCTATTTGGAACCAGTGTGTTGTTCCATGTCCAGTTCTAACTGTTGCTTCCTGACCTGCATGTGGGTTTCTCAAAAGGCAGGTCAGCTGCTCTGGTATTCCCATCTCTTTCAGAATTTTCCACAGTTTATTGTGATCCACACAGTCAAAGGTTTTGGCATAGTCAATAAAGCAGAAATAGATGTTTTTCTGGAACTCTCTTGCTTTTTCGATGGTCCAGCGGCTGTTGGCAATTTGATCTGTGGTTAGAAGAATACAAGTTGGTTTGTCCACAGCGTGTGTTGGTGAAAAGTGGGAATGGAGACTTGGATAATCCTTGTTACTCTGGGACTCAGGCCAGTGGCTCCTACATCTTCACCTGTTTTCCCCTGATCTTTGAGGAAGGGAAAAGGAAATGGAACATTATGTCATATATCATTCAATCCTGTTCCACTGGGCAGAGAAAATTATGTGGCTATGCTTAAATTTAAAGGGACAGGGAAGCCCAGTCCTACCATATACCCAGAGGATGAAGAGAACCAGGATACTGGTGAGGATCCCTAAACACACCACAGAAAAAAGAACTGTTGGTGGAATCCTTGAATGAGAGTTAAACAGCATATATATACTTTAACTTTAGGAGTTAGTCTTTGTGAGCCTACAGTTTTTTATTAGTGAAACAAATCTTGCTTCTGAATTCCTGAACATAAAATAGAAACCAAGGATTTCAGAAAAATAGGAGATGATGAATATCAAAGTCTCATTAATGGCACAGACTAGGGTGTGAATCATTATGGGGAATAAATATTATGATAACGTGGTCAAATAAAATGGTAGCACACTCCAAAACCCTCTTGCTGTTTTTCAATTATTTCCATGAAAATTAACTGTTCTAGAAATGCTGTTTGCTGAACGTTGGGAAAAAGCAGATCATACTTTTCTTATATATACCCACAGGTGCATATGCGTGCATCTATATTGTTTTTTAAATAAACGAGGACCTGATTTTTCCATTTTATTTTGTAGAAACAGTGCATCCTGTCGAGAGACGCTTGCCAATCTGAAATGTCTTTCTTTCTCATCTGTTTGTTGTCTGTCCTGTCATTTCCCCTGCCTTCCTGGCCCTGTCGCCGACGCGACTGTCCAGGAGGAGCTTGGAGGCGGCGATGTGGTGGTCAGGTTCCACTGCTCCACTTGGCATCTGCCTAGCCCTCCCTCTCCATGCAGGCACCGTCTCCATGGAAACCGCAGGCTGCTCGGCAGGCAGTTCTCAGCGTGCGGGGCGGCTGGAGCTGGCCGAGGCCATCAAAGAGGGAGGAGGAGGCCTTGAAGAGCACTGGAAAAAGCTTCCAGTGTAATTGTGAACATAGGACTGAAAAATGTTGTTAATTTGAGACCTGCAGGCTAGTCTGCGCTTCCGTGGAGTTCCCCGGAGGCGGCCCCCTCTCTCCTCGCACCTTGCAGAGGTGATGCTGCCTTGGCCACGTGGTGCTTCCTGCTCTCCAGGGCCCCGTGTTCTCCGTGGGGATCCGAGGAAATCTGGGGAGGGTAGCGTCCAGGCTGTTCCGCACTAATGATCCCCCCAAAGAGCCAGACACAGAATTTCGTGGTCCGTGGATGTTAGGCTGCAAACTTCATCTCCGGGTTCTAGAAATAGCTTCTAGTCACTTTGGCAGCTCTACAAGCTGTAGGGTTTTCTCATGTCATTGTGCTCAGTTTGAGCGCTTGGTGATAGAACACTGTCCATCAATTGCTTCCGCTGTTTTTTTTTCTTTCCCCCAAGCTTTGATCCACCCTAAAGATGGAAGTAGAAAGAGGAACAGGTGCTGTTTATTTCTTGTGTTCTTCTCCAGCCTGCCCTGACCTGTTTGCTGGGGCCTCAAGTGAGCAAACTTTTACAAGACATCATGATGAGGAGAGAGCCCAAAAAGAACTGAGAAAAAATTCTTCAGGGCAGAGTCAGGAAAATGTGCAATATCTATAACAGAGTTGTCTTTTAATATAGCTCTGTTATAACATGTGTGTTAATACACATTTACGTAGTTTTTCATGAAATGAAAAGCAATTCAGGAAAAAACAAAATTGCATTGTTTAGTAGATCTCTGCCTCCAAAGTTTCTGTTCCTTTGTGATGCCTCTGTGTGTGTGGAACATTGTTAAGCTATTGTAGAAAACACTTTCAAAAGCAGAGAGCTTCGATAGAAGATAATTGTCTTCTGCATTTCTTTGCTTATATGCAAGATTCATTTATTTGATTCTGTCATAACAGAAAGTCTCAAAATTTTGCATGCTGCTCTTGGTGCTTACATGCTTTCAATATCAGGTGGGTTGATATATAGTCTTATAGAATTGCATGTTTTTAACTTAAAGTTGTATTTTTTCTTCCCGTTGTACTATAGCACTTCTTCCCAAGTAAAATAAGGCGTTTGTCCTTCACATTTGATTCTCTTAAGTCTTTGTCCTAAAGTCAATGATATTTGCAAACAGAATATGATGATAATGATATTGATGAGGATAACGATATTATTATATTAATAATGATGATATTATTAAAAGTGAGAATTTTTTTCAGACCTCTTATTTTCCAGCTGCAGATTGAGCAGTAATAAGGAAATAAAAGCTTCTCAACGATAAATACCTTAAATATTGGAGGTTATCTGCAAACATACTCAAGTATTGGTAATACAGTTTAACAATTATTTCCTTATCTTTTGAAAAATACTTCATTTGCAAATTAAATATAACTTGTTATATGCTGGGTTTATAGTAATAATTCAAAGTTTTAATGCATTTTTATTTATTTATTTTACTTTTTAAAATTTTTGCCTGTACTGGGTCTTCATTGCTACTCATGGGCTTTCTCTATTTACCAGAAGTGGGGGCTACTTTTCATTGTGGTGTGCAGGCTTCTTATTGTGGTGGCTTCTCTTGTTGCAGAGCATGGGCTCTAGGGTGTGTGGGCCTCAGGATTTGCAGCCCAAGGGCCCTAGAGTGTGCAAGTTTCAGCAGTTGCGGTGCACAGACTTAGGTGTCCCATGGCATGTGGGATCTTCCTGGACTAGGGATTGAACCTGTGTCCCTGCATTGGCAGGTGGATTCTTAACCACCAGACCACCAGGGAAGCCCTCAAAGTTATTTTTAAAAGTTAACTTAGTGACATCATGATGAATTTTAGAAAGTGTAATGAATGCCAATTAAAACAGCAAATAGTAACTCTCAAAGAATGTACTTAGTCTAGCATGTGGAGACTGACTTTCAGCATTCAGTGCATATATCAGAAAAGAAGAATAATTTAATGAACTAAGTGTTCATCTTAAGAAATGAGAAAAAAAAAAGCCATGGAATAAAATGAAGGAAGGCAAGTAAAAATCAGTTATTATGAATATACATACTATATTCATTCCTAAGAATCCAAGTATGATTTAGTAATAAAAGTTTGTTTCATTAGTCACAGACCACTTCAGTATTTACAGCAGAGAGAATTTAATATAGAAGACTGGTTACATTAGTTGAGAGAAAAAAATGACAAGTGTAATAGGAGGCAGAGAAAACTCAGAGTCCGCCTCAGGAAGCATGACTCCCATTAGCCTAGAACAGTGTTTCCCACTCAGAGATTATGTGGCTTCCTCTCCCCACAAGGAGCAACTAATAACCTTTGTCATGACTGGGTGTGGTTGCTGCCACTAACTAGTACATGGAGGCCAGGGATGCTGCTGAATATTCTGCAGTGCACAGGACAGCTCCCATAACAAAGAATTAATTGGCCCCCAAATGTCAGTACTGTTTAGATTGAGAAACTATGGCCTTGAGGGATAGCGGGGTGCAATGCCAGAACCCAAGGTTGTACTTCCCAGAAGGCGAAGCCCATCCAGCAGGACTTAGAGCCAAGGAAGAAATGCAGCAGCTGTCAGAGAGGCTGTGGGAGGCTAGAGGAAGGGAGAGGGATATTCTGCCTCCTCCGTCCTCCCTGTGCCTCCCTCCTCCTGCCTCCTCCCTCCTCCTTGTGCCTCCCTCCTCAAGCCTCCTGCTTGAGCCTCCTATCTAAACCCTGGTGGAAGCCTGCTGTTATAGAAGGCACAGAAAACTGCCTGCAGGGCCAGGGGTCAGGGCAGAGCCAGGAAAGTGGAGGGGTGGATCTGAGGACCCACAGAAGGGACCAGCCAACAATCACTGCATTAACAGATGAAGGAAAGAAACCAATGATCATTTCAACCAATGTTTTTTAAAAATAATAAATTTTAATACTAGGTCATAATTCAGTTCAGTTCAGTTGCTCAGTCGTGTCTGACTCTTTGCAACCCCATGGACTGCAGCATGTCAGGCCTCCCTGTCCATCACTGACTCCTGGAGTTTACCTAAACTCATGTCCATTGAGTCAGTCATAATTAGCAATTCTTAATGAATTAGGAATTAGTTCATTCATGAACTTAAACTAAAAACTACTTTCATCATAAGTTTATAGTACCATTTGGAACAACAGAATATCTGCTTTCACCGCTTCTTTGACCTCAGACATCACAATAAGACAAGAAAAGACGTAAGAAGCAAAGTTAACTTTGAGACACTATAATAAACTCTAGGACATGTTTATAAGTCAGTGCCAATTAAAGTGGCAAAAGTTCAAAGGAAAACAGTACTAGCTATGGATACTTATCTCAATTCATAACATTATGTTCATGAATATTGCTGTTTTTAGGATAACTTTTTATGCAAGTTAGGCTCTTAGACTATATCTCTCAGCTTCATTTTCCATGCAGAGTGATCTTTCTGTTTTGTTTAAATATTGATATGCATTTTCATATGTATATGTGTGTATACACAAACGTAGTTTGTTGAAGGAATATGATTATATTGATTTTAGCTTTTGAGTAAGTGTTAAACTTGTAGACTTTTAGAAATGGAATTCCTTTCTATGAAATGCATTTGTGACCCAAGTCACCTTGTTGAATGACTATATGTGTGTGTGTGCATGCTCACCCTTTGCGACACTATGGACTGTAGCCTGCCAGGCTCCTCTGTCCATGGGATTTCTCAGGCAAGAGTATTAGAGTGAGTTGCCATTTCCTCAAGAGAATCTTCCCGACCCAGGAATCGAACACAGGTCTCCTGTGTCTCCTGCACTGCAGGCAGATTCTTTACCATTTGTGCCATCAGGGAAGATTATATGTATAACTTTATGAATGTTGTAAATATACAGTCAGATACATAACATCGTCTTTCTGTTCTTTCAAACAAATAGGAGTAGGAGTGGACCTGGTCTTCTCATCTGTTAGTTGAATAGTCCCAGGTTAAATATCTTGTGTAACATTATTCAGTCATGGTATGGCTATTATGAAAATGGAAAATTAGTACAGTTTCTTCATGATTTAGTCTATTTAATTTCTTATCAAGAAGGCTCCGTTGAAACTGTTGTGGAAGCAACAGTGATCCAATGAGGAGCCAGTATTTGACTTTGATGACATTGATTGCTGCCTTGCCCTCGTTCATAAACTGGAAACTCCATGTGCAAATAGAGAATCTTACTAGTAAAACACAGAGTCTAATCCCAAGTGCTGAGCTGCTTTGGGCAGCATTTTTTCTTTGCCAGGGTGTGAAGATTTTTGATTGGGTTGCATATCTTCAATTGACAACCATAAAAGCAGCACACTTGCCCAAGGTGAATTGAGGGGTTTAGGAGGCCACAACCGAGGCTTTAGGGTAAGGGAAGTAATTATAAAGTTTGCCAACTGGATGGGACAATAGGCTGATAGCTAGTGTTGAAAACTCAACAGAACACAGGTTTCTACCAGAATGATTTAACGGTTGGAAAACCTTTTTTCTTAAGTGGATAAAGGCTTTGTAGTTCTATAGGAAAATTATTTCTAAATTACTCACAAAAATGGAGGATGTAGCCATAAACAGTTAAGAGGTTAAAAAAATCATATTTGTATTCCACTTGTACAAACCAGTTTAGGATTAGATAATTTTTTTCAGGGTTGAAAATATCAACATAAATCATTGGTACATATGCATTCTTTTATATATGGGATCATAGAGTTTAATTTTTTCAAAAGTGAAAATATCAACTTAATCACAAACATCATAGGAATGAAAAAATGTTATCATTAAAGGTTGCTGTTTTCACATAGAACTGGGAGAGAGCCTTAGTGTATGGTTAATGAGTTCAAAGTTTGGTTTCCCCCTCTTTTTCTTTAAAGCATGTCTGTAAAAGTGATCAGCATTCTATTGAATAGAATAGTAGGGCTTGAAAGTCTATATTTGTCATGATATGGCTGCTATGAAAATGGAAAATTTATGCACTTATATACAAACATGACAATTTAACTAAACTTATAACTCATTGGAAAAGACCCTGGTGTTGGGAAAGACTGAGGGCAGGAGGAGAAGGGGACAACAGAGGATGAGATGGTTGGATGGCATCACTGACTCAATGGACTTGAGTTTGAGCAAAACCCGGGAGATAGTGAAGGACAGGGAAGCCTGGCATGCTATAGTCCATGGCATCTCAAAGAGTCAGACGTGAATTAGAGACTGAACAATAACATTAAAATAATAACCTTTCCCACAAGTTGTTTCTTTGGGACATGGGTTTTATGAGCAAAAATGAAAAAGTAAGTACCCTGTGTTTCAGATTTAGAAAAAAAAACTAGCAATGCCCAATGGAATGAGAAACATGGGGTCTTTTATATGTTCTTACACTTGAGCTGTGAAAGTATTTCCTTGAGAAGGGAAAAGCATTGTTGCATTGTCATAGAGTACTAGGGCATGCAGAGAAAAGCTGAGAGATAAAGTCATTAACTGGAGTAACAAACAGTGTGCACCTTGGGTGTTGGCAGAAACGAAGCTTAGAAGTTATAAAAAATATGAAATATATACAGTAAAAGTGATTTCATGTACATCTTCATTTAAAATAATGCCATCAAAATCTCCATTGTATGACTTTAACCTGAATATTACCTTTAAGAGTTCAGATGTTACTGTGGCTCTTTCCCACATGTAACACATACACTATCAAAAATAATAGAAAAAAACCCTCATCTGGAATAAATATAGATTCAGTTCAGTTCAGTTCAGTCACTCAGTTGTGTCTGACTCTTTGCAACCCTAGGCTTCCGTGTCCATCACCAACTCCTGGAGCTTGCTCAAAGTCATGTCCATCGAGTTGGTGATGCCATCCAACCATCTCATCCTCTGTCATCCCCTTCTCCTCCTGCCCCAATCTTTCCCAGCATCAGGGTCTTTTCAATAAGTCAGCTCTTTGCATCAGGTGGCCAAAGTATTGGAGCTTCAGCATCAGTCCTTCCAATGAATATTCAGTACTGATTTCCTTTAGGATTGCCTGGTTTGATGTCCTTGAAGTCCAAGGGACTCTCAAGAATACAGATTAGTGAGATGGTTTCTCTAAAACTTTTCCAAATAAATAACTAAAAAAGAAAGTGCCAGTCCAGGTTCAATGCACGATACTGGATGCTTGGGGCTAGTGCACTGGGACGACCCAGAGGGATGGTATGGGGAGGGAGGAGGGAGGAGGGTTCAGGATGGGGAGCACATGTATCCTGTGATGGATTCATTTTGATATTTGGCAAAACTAATACAATTATGTAAAGTTTAAAAATAAAATAAAATTAAAAAAAAAAAAAAAAGAAAGTGTATCTTAAGTCTGTGTTAGCTTTCCCATTCCCTGGACTCCCTGGATGAGGTAATAGTAGGTGGTCTCTTTTGTACTCTTTTTCTTTTGTCTTTACTTCTTCCTTACTACCAGCGGGGGCATGTCACCCACCTGTCCTTCTGTTGGAATGGGTGTGTTGAAGGTCAGTACTTAGAGCAAGGCTTTTGCTAAGTTCATGTTCTCGTCTTCTTATTACCTTCTCCTTGGGCAAGTGTCACAGGACTGGCATCTGTTCCACCAACTTACTCAGTTGGGATGCTTCCACTCCAGAACTGGAAATTGTGGAATTACTGCTTCTGCCCCCAATTCAAGCTAACAGTTCTGCTTCACCAGCAACAAAGTGGATACTATGTTTTAAATTCCATGCCCTGTTTCTAATTGATTCAGAATGAAGAGGGAACTTACAGGCAATGTGTTTATGTTGATGTTAACTTTATGACAAGGTGGTAGTAAACACAAGGTAGTCACTAAAATCTCCTTGTGACCCAGTTCACCTTGGAAGATAAATAAGGGTTAGTGAAAAGAATCTTCAGGTATCCCCGAATATATCTCTGTCCATGCCCTGTTCCCAGGGGCAGACCTGTGATAACTCACCTTCCAACTGGTTGCCTTGTTTGGTTTGGAAAAGATGATCATATTTTAGGATAACTGTTTCCATCATAACGTGTCATGTCAGGTCATTTCAGGTGGGATCATGATGGTGATTCAGTTCAGTTTAGTCGCTCAGTAGTGTTTGACTCTTTTGCGACCCCATGGACCGCAGCTCACCAGACCTCCCTGTCCGTCACCAACTCCCGGAGTTTGATGGTGATTAACTTTTATTTATTTTTAAAAAGTCTCCTGCTTTTTTTTTTTTTTAAAGATTTTTTAAACTGTGGGCCATTTATAAATCTTATTTCTAACTTTTTATTTTGTATTGCAGTGTAGCCGATTAACAATGTTGTGAAAGTTTCAGGTGAATAGCAAAGGGACTCAGCCATATATATACATGTGTCCATTCTCCCCCAAACTTCTTTCCCATGCAGGCTGCCACATAACATTGAGCAGAGTTCCCTGTGCTGTACAGTAGGTCCTTGTTGGTTATCCATCTTAAATATAGTGGTGTGTACATGTTCATCTCAAACTCCCTAACTATCCCTACCCCCAATCCCTCCCCCAACCCTGGCAACCATAAGTCTTTGTCTGTGTGTCTTAAAGTCTTCAGTGTATTTGTCAACATACTGCTTCTGTTTTATGTATTGGCTTCTTGGCTGTGAGGCATGTGGGATCTTGGCTCCCAGACCAGGGATCAAACCTGTACTCCTGCATTGGAAGGCAAAGTCTTAACCGCTGGACCACCAGGGAAATCCCAGTGATTAACTTGTAAATAATTCTGAGTGTGCTCTGCCTCACACACTGTAAATATTTTGGAACTATCTTTGGCTTTTTGTTGTTGTTGTTGTGTGGGAATTTTGGACAGACATGCAAGAGATCATTAAGTAACTACTTAGGAATGAACAGGTTTTCTGTAGGAAGTTTTCAGAAATTATTACATCAAATCATACTGTGTTCTCTACCCTCCCCAAAATGTTTAATCATTTCTCCTTCCCAACACTAGGATGGGAGATTGGCCAGCGACAACTCTTATCACCTCAATTGTCTCTTATTCTTCTCCAGACTCAGGTCTCAAATGAATTGTGAAGACTGGCTTCCATTTAAGTTACTGAAACATAACCAGCCTCACCAGGAGGAAGCACATACTCAGTGGGAATTATCTAGAGACACAAGGAAACCTTCTAGAGGGTGCCAGAAAGTCTGTCTTGGTTCCATTTATAAGAACTTCATAAACTGTCAGCTAAGCGACTGTAGACTTCAGCATCTTTTTTAAGAAATACAGATAGTTATAAATCTGATGGTTCTGAACAAAATGAAACAGTAAAGAGAAGGGAGGAGTTCCATGAAATCAGCCTCCGTCAAATGCTCAAAGCACTATAGGACCTGAACTCTCCTTCCTATAAAAAAAGAGACCTTGCTGGAGCCTGAGAACCACGTGGCAGGCACCACATGCAGAGTTTGACTGTGAGGGGAAGGCAGTTCATGGCCAACTCCACCTGTCTGTCATAATAACCCCAGCGAGAGGGCCAGAAGGGACAGTGTGGGGCTGTTGGGAGGTGTGGAGTGGGTCCAATAAAAGCCAGGGTTGGGTCTGGGCCAAGTAAAAGCCTCTTTTGATCCACATTATGGTTCTCATCCATGGGTGAGTCCACGCTCTAACCCCAAAAGACATTTGGCAATCTCTAGCGATATGGTCTGAATTTAGCAATAAGGAGCTCATGATCTGAGCCACAGTCAGCTCCTGGTCTTGTTTTTGCTGACTGTATAGAGCTTCTCCATCTTTGGCGGCAAAGAATATAATCATTCTGATTTCGGTGTTGACTATCTGGTGATGTCCATGTGTAGAGTCTTCTCTTGTGTTGTTGGAAGAGGGTGTTTGCTATGACCAGTGCATTCTCTTGGCAAAATTCTATGAGCCTTTGCCCTGCCTCATTCTGTATTCCAAGGTCAGATTTCCCTGTTACTCCAGGTGTTTCTTGACTTCCTACTTTGCATTCCAATCCCCTATAATGAAAAGGACATCTTTTTTGGGTGTTAGTTCTAAAAGGTCTTGTAGGTCTTCACAGAACCATTCAACTTCAGCTTCTTCAGTGTTACTGTTTGGGGCATAGACTTGGATTACTGTGATATTGAGTGGTTTGCCTTGGAAACAAACAGAGATCATTCTGTCATTTTTTAGATTGCATCCACATTCAGACTTAAATCGAAGAAAGTAGGGAAAACCACTAGACCATTCAGGTACAGACCTAAATCAAATCCCTTATGATTATACAGTGGACGTGAGAAATAGATTTAAGGGACTAGATCTGATAGACAGAGTGCTTGATGAACTATGGACAGAGGTTCTTGACATACAGGAGACAGGGATCAAGACCATCCCCATGGAAAAGAAATGCAAAAAAGCAAAATGGCTGTCTGGGGAGGCCTTACACCTAGCTGTGAAAAGAAGAGAAGCAAAAAGAAAAGGAGAAAAGGAAAGATATAAGTATCTGAATGCAGGGTTCCAAGGAATAGCAAGAAGAGATAAGAAAGCCTTCCTCAGCAATCAATGCAAAGAAATAGAGGAAAACAACAGAATGGGAAAGACTAGAGATCTCTTCAAGAAAATTAGAGATACCAAGGGAACATTTCATGCAAAGATGGGCTCGATAAAGGACAGAAATGGTATGCACCTAACAGAAGCAGAAGATATTAAGAAGAAGTGGCAAGAATACACAGAAGAACTGTACAAAAAAGATCTTCATGACCCAGA
>NW_011494459.1:1206158-1206698 GCF_000754665.1 Bison bison bison | reverse complement strand
GTAACCCTGCTTATTTAACTTCTATGCAGAGTATATCATGAGAAACGCTGGGCTGGAAGAAGCACAAACTGGAATCAAGACTGCCGGGAGAAATATCAATAACCTCAGATATGCAGATGACACCACCCTTATGGCAGAAAGTGAAGAGGAACTCAAAAGCCTCTTGATGAAATTGAAAGAGGAAAGTGAAAAAGTTGGCTTAAAGCTCAACATTCGGAAAACGAAGATCATGGCATCTGGTCCCATCACTTCATGGGAAATAGATGGGCAAACAGTGGAAACAAGGTCAGAGTTTATTTTGGGGGGGGCTCCAAAATCACTGCAGATGGTGACTGCAGCCATGAAATTAAAAGATGCTTACTTCTTGGAAGAAAAATTATGACCAACCTAGATAGCATATTCAAAAGCAGAGACATTACTTTGCCAACAAAGGTCCGTCTAGTCAAGGCTATGGTTTTTCCAGTGGTCACGTATGGATTTGAGAGTTGGACTGTGAAGAAAGCTGAGCACCGAAGAATTGATGCTTTTGAACTGTGGTTG
>NW_011494459.1:1183895-1206058 GCF_000754665.1 Bison bison bison | reverse complement strand
GTCCATTCTAAAGGAGTTCAGCCTTGGGTGTTCTTTGGAAGGACTGATGCTAAAGCTGAAACTCCAGTACATTGGCTCATTGGAAAAGTTTCTGATGCTGGGAGGGAATGGGGGCAGGAGGAAAAGGGGGTGACAGAGAATGAGAAGTCTGGATGGCGTCACTGACTCTATGGACATGAGTTTGAGTGATCTCCAGGAGTTGGTGATGGACAGGGAGGCCTGGTGTGCTGCAATTCATGGGGTTGCAAAGAGTCGGACATGACTGAGCGGCTGAACTGAGCGATATGGTTGGGGGCTTCCCCTCTGGCTCAGTGGTAAAGAATCGGTCTGCAATGTGGGAGACCTGGGTTCAATCCCTGGGTCAAGAAGGTCCCCTGGAGGAGGAAATGGCAACCCACTCTAGTATTCTTACCTGGAGAATCCCATGGACAGAGGAGCCTGGCACACTACAGTCCATAGGGTTGGAAAGAGTCAGACACAACTGAAGCTTCTAAGCCTGCAGGCAGAGACATTGTTGTCACCGCTGGTGGGGGAGTGGTCTACTCCTGGCATCTAGTGGGTACAGGCCAGTGCTGCTGCTCAACATTCTGTAATGCATGGGATGGCTCTTCACAACCAAGAGATAGTCAGCTCACAGTGCCACTGGAGCTTAGGTGGAGATACGCTGCCCCAGGTGAAAGCTGACCCTGCTTAGTAGTCAGTCTTGCCGTTAAAAATGTCTTTCCTTTTGTATCAAAAATACTAGTATCAGGACTTCCATGGCAGTCCAGTGGATAAGACTTAGCCTTCTGATGCTGCAGATGCATGTTTGATTCCTGGTCAGGGGACTGAGATACCACAGGATGCAGGCTGTGATCAAAAATTAAAAACTAAATAAATGCTCAGAACTTTGTAAATCAACTATACTTCAGTAAAAAAGATTAAAAATATTATCACATGTTGTATACACACAGAGGTAGCCCACAGTGCATTGAATTTAAATTAGATTTGTCAGTGTCAAGCAAATATCTCTCAAGTTTATGGCCAAATAGTTTTTATTCTCAAACCCACAGGGAGACTAGGTGTGACCCTGTGAAGTAATGTCCCCCCAGCCACTAGCAACCATTGTTCTGCTTTCTGTCTTTATGAATTTGGGCTTTCCCGGTGGCTTAGCTGTAAAGAATCAGCCTACCAATGCAGGAGACACAGGAGACACAGGTTTGATCCCTGGGTCAGGAAGATCCCCTGGAGAAGGAAGTGACAACCCACTCCAATAATCTTGCCTGGGAAATCCTATGGACAGAGGAGCCTGGAAGGCTATAGTCTGTGGGAGTACAAAGAGTCTGCAAATTTGGCTGTTCTAGGTGCAACCTATGGAGAAGGCAATCGCAACCCACTCCAGTACTCTTGCCTGGAAAATCCCATGGACAGAGGAACCTGGTGGGCTGCAGTCCATGGGGTCACTAGAAATCGGACACGATTGAGCAACTTCACTTTCACTTTTAACTTTCATGCATTGGAGAAGGAAATGGCAATCCACTCTAGAGTTCTTGCCCAGGGAATCCCAGGGACCAGCGAGCTTGGTGGGCTGCCATCGATGGGGTCGCACAGAGTCAGACACGACTGAAGCAACTTAGCAGCAGCAGCAGCAGTAGCAGGCACAACCTATAAGTGTGCCTACATTTTTTTCTTTTGTTCCTGGCGTTTCATATGTGTGATGCTTATAGCTGAATATTTCTTTGTAAGTATAGACCGCATTTTGTTTATACATTTCTTCTATTTTTGGACTGTTGGGTTGTTTGCATTTTTTTGATTATTGTCAATAATGCTGCTACGGCATGGGTGCGTCTCTTTGAGTCCCTGCCTTCAGTTCTTTTGAGGTGTATCCTAGGTGTGGGATTGCTAGATCATATGGAAGTTCTGTTACCTTTTGGGGTGCTGCTGATATGCTCAGTCATGGCTGACTCTTTGTGACCCCATGGACTGTAGCCCGCCAGGTTTCTCTGTCCATGGAATTTTCCAGGCAAGAATACTGGAGTGGGTTGCCATTTCCTTCTCCAACTTTTTTGGGCACTCTTAAATGTTTTCCATGCTAGTTATACCATTTTACATTCCCACTAGCATTACATGAGAATTACCATTTTTCCACATCCTTCCCAACACTTATTCTCCATTAAAAAAAAAAAAGATTATGGGGACTTCCCTGGTGGTCCAGTGGTTAAGACTCTGTGCTCCTAATGTTGGGGGCCTGTGTTTCACCTGTAATCTGTGAATTAGATTCCACAAACCACAGTAAAGTTCCTGCATGCCTCAAGTAAGACGCAGTGCAACTAAAAAAAAAAAAAAAAAAAAACCTTAAGGGGTGTGAGATTGTATCTCATCATAGTTTTCATTTGCTCTTACCTGGTGAACAGTGACGTGGAGGATCCTCTCATTTGCTTATTGGCCATTTTGTAACTTCTTTGGAGAAATGTCTCTTCTTTGTTTTTTGCTCATTTTTATAGTTGTTGTTGAATTGCCTACTTTTAAAGAACAGATGAATTGCATGGTTGTCTTCATCCTGACCATCCAGTTGTTTTACATCAAGGGTGTTAATTTGATTCAGTTTATATGGGTTATATGCAGGTCAGGAAGCAACAGTTAGAAGTGGACATGGAACAACAGACTGGTTCCAAATAGGAAAAGGAGTACGTCAAGGCTGTATATTGTCACCCTGCTTATTTAACTTCTATGCAGAGTACATCGTGAGAAACCCTGGGCTGGAAGAAACACAAGCTGGAATCAAGATTGCTGGGAGAAATATCAATAACCTCAGATATGCAGATGACACCACCCTTATGGCAGAAAGTGAAGAGGAACTAAAAAGCCTCTTGATGAAAGTGAAAGAGGAGAGTGAAAAAGTTGGCTTAATGGTCAACATTCAGAAAACGAAGATCATGGCATCTGGTCCATCACTTCATGGAAAATAGATGGGGAAACAGTGGAAACAGTGTCAGACTTTATTTTTTTAGGCTCCAAAATCACTGCAGATGGTGACTGCAGCCATGAAATTAAAAGACGCTTACTCCTTGGAAGGAAAGTTATGTCCAACCTAGATAGCATATGAAAAGCAGAGACATTACTTTGCCAACAAAGGTCCGTCTAGTCAAGGCTATGATTTTTCTAGTGGTCATGTATGGATGTGAGAGTTGGACTGTGAAGAAAGCTGAGTGCTGAAGAATTGATGCTTTTGAACTGTGATGTTGGAGAAGACTGTTGAGAGTCCCTTGGACTGCAAGGAGATCCAACCAGTCCATTCTAAAGGATATCAGCCCTGGGTGTTCTTTGAAAGGAATGATGCTAAAGCTGAAATTCCAGTACTTTGACTCATTGGAAAAGACTCTGATGCTGGGAGGGATTGGGGGCAGGAGGAAAAGGGGACGACAGAGGATGAGATGGCTGGATGGCATCACTGACTCGATGGACATGAGTTTGGGTGAACTCCGGGAGTTGGTGATGGACAGGGAGGCCTGATGTGCTGCGATTCATGGGGTCGCAGAGTTGGAGATGACTCAGCGACTGAACTGAACTGAACTGAACTGATAGGGGTTCATCCCTCATTTGAGCTAGTACTCTGCCCTAATATCAATGTTTCCAATAGGAAACTGCCTCAAGGTAGGCATTCATACCAAAGTCAGATCACAGAGGGACACACAGAGGCTCTCCTGACAACTGGTCCAGCCTCAGATCTTAGTTGTGGTCAATGTGGTCATAAAGCTGCCCTGCAGGGAGAGTGGCTGTAAATGAGGCTGGGAACCCCTGTCCGCACACTTCACATCTCACTGTGGCTGTGTCTACACTTGGCCTCTAGCCTTCGTTTAGAGCGGAGGGTTCCTACTTGCATCCCTTCTCCCTGTTGAGCCCAGGTCTCTGTGATGGTACACAGAACAGCTTGGCAAATCTGGACACCAATCATAGGACTCACTCTGCGTTTTATGGTGGGAACTCACTGTAGTAAAATTCATCCTAATCGTTGCTCATCAGTGTGAAGGTGTCAAAGTTTCTCAATATAAAAGCCCAGTGAGACCACCCAGGAACCCTGTGAGCACTAAGGCCGCTCTGTAATGTTGATGAGAAAGATGAGGATAAGAATGGGAAAATGACTTGCCAAAGATCACATGTGGTCACTTTTGTCACAGTCAGTCCCCACACTGGGACTCTGTGCTTGCGGTCCCTGCTTCTGCATGCTTGGGTTTTCTTGGATGATCCAAGATAATGCTGAAGCCCTGTGAATGGTCCCAAACCCAGGATGGCTGGGAGAAAATCTGAGCTGGGTTAGGTCATGAAACAAGGAAAAATTTTAGGTGTCCAACTTTGTGTAGATTCTACTTCTGTCTTGAATATATTTTTCCATTTCTTTGATTATTTTCTTTAGTTATAGTGTAAGTTGGCATTTTAATAGATATGCCAATTGCCCTGACCTATGAAAAGTTCATGGCCTAGGAGCACAGCTTTGTCACTGATTTGCTGAGCTGTTCAGGGGTCTGTATCTGACTATTTGAGACCTGCACTGACCTTACAGAGGGTAGATTTTATTTTTGAAAGTGAAGAATGTCCCTATCTATCTCTAAAGGCAAAAGTGATTGCTCTTTCAAGTACTCTCAGGCCTAATCCACAATTCTAAAAATGATGATCGTCGATCTCCCAAATAGTAACCTCTAAGTTTTATGCCAGTGTGACACAGTATCCTAGCGATGGGGCAGAACTGCCATCTCCATGGAGGACAGAGAAAGAAAATCTTAACTCATTAAAGTTCTGATTGGCTGATGACAGTAATCTGAGATGTTCCTCTTCGTCTATAATGTTTTCTGTGCTTTTCTATTATCTTCCCCCAAACAAAATCAAAACCAGCAATTATTTCTTGTCTCAAATAATTACTGAACATTTCTTTCTGAAATCAGTACAAGGCCTGAGCAGCTTTTCTTGGCCAGAATGGACATGATATAAAATTAGCACTGCAGCCTCCAGCAGGTTCACACTTCTCTGGAGTAATGTAACTCGTTGAAAGTGTCCTTGGCTGCACTATATATTTTGCATCAGTCAACCAGCTTATTATGCTTTGATAGTCTAGAAGGCATTAAGATGCAAGCTTGAATCCGAATCACAGGGCCTTCCGTGCAGACCTGTGATATTAAAATGAGGCTCCATAGAGGAAATAGAATGCCGTATCAAGCATTTGTCACAGTGATAGATGTGCTTGCAGGGATCCAGAAAAATGGTTACTGCTTATCTCCTACTCCTGATAAGGTGTCAGGGAGGCAGCAACTTGGACTGAGTTCATGATGACTGGTGTCAGGGAGGCAGCAGCTTGGACTGAGTTCATGATGAGTGGAATCGTGTATTGATCTGGACCACACAGAAGGGCATGCAGTTATTGATCTTCCTGAGGATTCAGAGAGAGACCTAATCACATGTGATTTCTCTTGCTCCCTGTGTATTTTGCATGAGCAGAGGTATAGCTTGTCATCAGGCCAACACAGGAAAGATTATTCCATCGTGGAAAAACCTTTTCTATGTGTCTGTAGGGAGAATGAAGTAGAATATCCATTGTAAGCATTTGTTTGGCACTGGGCTGTACAGTTTACATACAGAATCCCCTTAAAATCTCCCAGTGGGTCTATGAGATGGATTTCTTCTTTTATTTCCTGTATCACAAATGTCAGCTGAGGCTCCTGATTTTCATACCTGATGAGTGGTGGCCCACATTCCCATTGATAAGGCTGTCGAGATGTAGGCATTTTCCACTATACAGTTTCTGTAAATTCCTGATAGTTCATTTGTTCAGGCTTCCCTGTGGTCAAAGGCTGTATTCTTAACTTGAACCGTGAGGTAGAGCTGACTGTGGTTGTTGTTCAGTTGCTAAGTTGTGTCTGACTCTTTGTGACCCAAAGGAGTAAAGCATGTCAGGCTCCTCTGACCTCCTCTGTTTCCTGGAGTTTGCTCAGATTCATGGTCATTGAGTCAGTGATGCTATCTAACCATCTCATCCTCTGCCACGCACTTCTCCTTTTGCCTTCAATCTTTCCTGGCATCAGGGTTTTTCCCAATGAGTCAACTCTTTGCATCATATGGCTGAAGTATTGGAGCTTCAGCTTCAGCATCAGTCCTTCCAATAAATATTCAGGGTTGATTTCCTTTAGGATTGACTGCTTTGATCTCCTTATTGTCCAAGGGAATCTCAAGGGTCTTCTGCAACATCAGTTCTAAAGCATCAATTCTTTGGCATTCAGCCTTCTTTATGGTCCAACTCTCACATCCATACATAACTACTGTATTTTGCTATTGCTGTTGTAACAAACACCGTACCTTGAGTGGCTTAAAACTACACAAATCTATCCCCTTTTGGTTCTATAGGTTAGAAGTCCTATGTGGGTCTCACTTGGCTAAATTCAAGGTAAACACAGAGGACTGTGTTCCCCTCTGCAGGCTCTAGGGGAGAATCTGTTTCTTGCCTCTTCTGGCTTCTAGAAGCTGCCTGCATTCTTTGGCTTGTGGCCTTTTCCTCCATCTTCAAAGCCAGCAGCAGAAGGTTGAGTCCTGCTCACATAATATCCTTTCCTCAGTTTTGGGGGCTCTTGTGGATTCATTGGGATAATCCAGGATTAACTCCCTATTTGAATGTTAGCTGATTAGCAAGCTCAGGTCTCTTTGCATCCTGACCTCCATTTTGCATGTTACATAAAACATTCTTGGGGGTCCATGGAGGAGAAAGGTAGAGACATCTCTTAGGAGCATTATTTTCTCTGCCATAGTGATTCAGTCTGAAAGTAAAAATCTGACACCATTCTTCCTTCTATTAAGAAACCATTTATCTCATTTATGTGTGTGTGTTTTCAGTCACTTCAGTCGTGTCTGACTCTTTGCAACCCTATGGACTATAGCCTACCAGGCTTCTTTGTCATTGGTATTCTCCAGGCAAGAATAGTGGAGTGGGTTGCTATTCCCTCCTCCAGGGAATCTTGCCGACCAGGGATAGAAAGTGTCTCCTGCTGTCTCCTGCATTGCAGGTGGATTCTTTACTACTGAGCTATCGGGAAGGCCCTATCTCAATTGTATCAGGAGTTTATTCACATTATCAAGGGCTAAAGAAGTTGATGATGACACCACCTCTCTTCCTCCTTTCTCTCTTTTCCTTTTCTCTCTGGAGTTATTGGTAAATTTCCCTCCTTTTTCCAACAAGATTATTCTTCCCATCTCAGGCCTCTTAGATCTCTCTCAGTCACAGATGGGCTACCAAAAAAAAAAAAAAAAAGGCAACGAGAATATTCATCCTAAAAGAAACCTTTGTAAATACGCTTTTCTTCTTCTGCTATTAGCCCATTTTACAGATTAACAACAGCAACTGGGACTCTCAGGTTAGTGATTCTCATCTGGGGATGGAGATGCTTTCCTTGTCACAACTAGGGGAGGAAGAGTGGAGCTATTGGTGTCTAGTTTGTAGAGTCATGGAATGCTGTTGGCATCCTTCAAGGCACAGGAGGGCAGCAACACCCCCACCTAGCCACCGCACCAAGCAGAGAGTTTTCTGACCCATAAGGTTAGACTCCTGTGGTTGAGAAACTCTGCTGAAGACTGCAAGACTCCCTGGTAGATCTAGGAAGTGCCCTGAGTGCCAGTCCCGCGTCTGCCAGGCAGCCACAGCGGGGCCGAGAGCAGTAAGCTGAACTGTCATTCCAGGGAAGAAAATGACACTTTCAGATAAACCTCCAGCTTTTCTTCATTGTAAGATTATTGTCTTTGTTTTTCCTGTTGAAGAATTTGTAAAGAAACGCAGTGTTTTGCCTCTGTTCAGTGTGGCCTCCACATTTGCTGGTAGCACAATGATGATTTGTGCTGTATAACTATAATCGACATTTCTAAGAAGTTCAGCATCATTTCTCTGACTTTAAAATTAAATGACTCTTTGCTTCTGTGAATGAAACCTTTTTTCCTTGAACTGAGTGTCATTCAAGAACTGAGTGTCATTTGGGTTAGCTCTTGGAGCCATACCCTTCATTTGGGAGGAATGTCCTCCTCTGATTAATAAAGACAAAACAAGATAAGGGATAATGAAGAGGTGGAAATCTTGACCTGAGCACTGCAATAAAAAATAGCCACTATTTATGATCCAGTTATGATGAACCAATAAAGACCAAAACTATTGAAAGAAATCAGAGTCCTGTTCTCTGTGGACCACAGATTAGACCTAAGATTGATTAGTAGATGTTAGCTCAGGGTGTACCTCTTCTGATCTCAAATAATCATCATTCATTTTTTAGAGTGAATGTTGGAGAGAATTCTAGAATTTGGAATCATAAATCCAATTCTTTGTCTCAGACAAATGTAAGTCAGACTATCCCTAATTACTTATATTCTATATAATATATTGCCTTCAAAAATGTGATTAAAATAGGCTTAAATTTACTTTGGACAGAAGTGGTGCTTTGATGGAAGAAGCAAAGTATGGTGGTTACAATTTTATGCTTACATACTTGTAGCACTTTGATATTTACCGAGCAATTGTTAAGTTGAGCTTCCAGAGCTCAGACTTTATTATTTTCATAAAAACCAGCACTAAAAAGAAGGAGCTCCCCTCCCCAACAGCTTTGCCCATGAAACACACACATAAGCACCTATTGTCCTAATAATTGAATTTACTGCTGGAAGTTATTAATAATGTCATGCCCATGGTAGGGTCCTTCCATGTAATGCTTTTATCAATGAGAAATAATTGGTTTGGAGGCTGGGGAAGCTATTATGTGTGGGATCCGGCCGTGATATAGCTGGCTTCATAACTTGGTTTATTCCCATTGAGTAAAATCCTTTGAGATCTCCAGCTCTCAGATTGTGAAAGAGAATATTTTTCAGAATGTGCCATTTATGTTAAGAAATAGCAAGTGTCTGACAATCCACAGCTTTATTATTGAGTATTTATTTGCATAACAGTGTGCTGGGTACATGTGTATGGACATCAATATATAATTTATTCTCTTTGAGAGAAAGCTTTCAGTTTCATTCGAGAGACACATGAGCATTTAAAAAGTCAGTTTAAGGGTTAAATAAAAAATGAGAAAATAGATACCATCAGATTGTGTTGCTAAAGTGGGAAGTCCTAGACTACACAAAGCCTCCAGATCAGGTCTGAGCAGTGTCACTGAGCCTTGAAGTCTAACTAGCCTTCACATTTTATTTTAGGCCCAATTCTTCTTTTGAATGGGATACAGAAGATGCTTTATTTTTATCTTGTGTCTTCATACGATATTCCCTCTACTTCATTCATATTCAGTTTTGATGCTCAATTCAGTATCAGCCTTGTTTGTGTCACCTTATATGTATCCACAAGTGGATTGGCCATAAGTGCAAAGACATTTGAGAGATGTCAGAAGGCTGTAAGTGGGAGAGTTGGCCATACGTCAAAGGAAATAGATTGAAGTGTAATCAAGAAACAAGGTTCAAATAGTTATTATTAAAATGAAGACTCCTTTTGAGTGGAAGAGTGGAAATGAGAAAGAATAGGAAGTAGCATTAGTATGAATTTTTTTTTCAGTAATACTTCAAAATGTCTACTTTTTAGGATTGTAAGGTAACTCAGTAAAACTTTTATTTTAGTACTGAATGCTAAGGAAGGCATCACGTTTTTGTTTCCTGAAATTTTCACTATTCTATACAAATGCACTTTTGGGATAGACTTTTTGAATTGAAAGAATATGAGTTTATTGCAAAACCGTAGTGCCTTCAAAGCAGGAAAAGGGGATGTTAATGAATTCTTAAACAGATTCAGTGATTTGAAAGGGAACATCCTCAAGATTTGACCAATAGTCCTTATAATGCTGTAGCAAACATGAATGACTGTTGCAAATACCTTCATATTTACTAGTTAATATTGGCTAAAACAGAAGTCGTTGAGAAATGTTTCGTAACAATTTTTCCATGCTTATACAAATATGGATATTTGGTTAAATTAGCAATTGGAAGAAGTTTCGATTTTTATTTGTCATTTCATTTTATTTCACTCAATTAGAGGAGAAGGTGATAAATGCTAGGAAAAAGATAACGTAGAGCAAGGGTGGAGGGATTGGGTATTAAAAGATGTGTGTGTTAGTTGCTAGGTCATGTCTGACCCTTTGCGACCTCACAGACTGTAGCCTACCAGGCTCCTCTGGCCATGGAATTCTCCAGCCAAGAACACTTGAGTGGGTGGCCCTTCCCTTCTCCAGGGTATCTTCCTGACTCAGGGATTGAACCCTGATCTCCCGCATTGCAGGTGGATTTTTTATTGTCTGAGCCACCAGGAAAAAATAGGGAGTATTGTTTGAAATTTTAAATAGGGGAGTCAGGGTAGGCTAGATTGAGAAGTGTCATTTGAGCTATAGTTTCAGGAAGGTGGGACTGTTTGCTTTCTGGATAGCTGGCCACGGAGCAAGGAAGCAGTGGATGAGGTTCCCAGGTGTGAGAAAGCCCAGTGTCCTCCAGGAGTAGCAATTGTTATTCCTCCAAGAATAACAATTTTTCCATGCTTATACAAATATGGATATTTGGTTAAATTAGCAGTTGGAATAAGTCTTGATTTTTATTTGTCATTTCATTTCATTTCACCCAATTAGAGAAGGTGATAAATGCTAGGAAAACAATAATGTAGAGCAAGGGTAGAGGGATTGGGTATTTTTTTTTAATTAATTTAATTTAATTTTATTTTATTTTTAAACTCTACATCATTGTATTAGTTTTGCCAAATATCAAAATGAATCCACCACAGGTACACATGTATACCTGTGGGATTGGGTATTAAAAGATGTATGTGTTGGAGTCTGTTCCAGTTGTGGCTGGAGCAGAGGAGGATAATTAACAGGAAATGTAGTCATGATGTCAGAGCAGCGATGGGAGGGCAAATCCTGTGACCGCCGTGAGGACACTGTTGCTGTCATTTCTGAAGAGTTTTGAGAAGAAAAGGGACATGATCAAATCCACATTTTAAAAGAATTCTTCCATTACCTTGGAAGAACTGAGCAAGGGCAAGGTTGGAAGCAGGAAGCTCAGCTGGAAGTCTCTTACAGGGAACCAGACAAGAACGATTGGCTTGGACAGTGGTGTGGAGATGGTGAGAGACGTGATCATATTTTGGATATGTTCTGAAGATTAAAGAGCTTGCTGACCGATTGGACAGTGGTGTAAGAAACAGAGGGGTGAACAATGACTCCAGGTTTCTGATGGCAGCTGGAATAAGCAAGTTGGCTCTCTGGTGAGAGGGGAGAGAGTGAAGCTTGAGACAGAAGTTCTGTAGATCACTTCTGTTTGTTAATGTGTTACAGTTGTGTTATGTGGCAGCATTTTTTATCTTGTGTTGGAGTGAAGGTGTCCAGCAGGCTGTGGATTATGCAAGTATGGCATTGAGCTCTCTACTTCATAGGATTCTGAAATGTAAAAGCGAGTGGTTGGTGTGTCATTATATGTATGTAATTATATAGACATGATGTAGTTTGTCATTATGTAGACATAAAAGTGGGCTATGTATGCATTAAGAAAAAGTGTGTGTGTAGTTTGTTTTCTGTCTAAGTCATTTTCTGTGGTTTCAGATCAGATCAGATGAGATCAGTTGCTCAGTTGTGTTCGACTCTTTGCGACCCCATGAATCGCAGCACGCCAGGTCTCCCTGTCCATCACCAACTCCCAGAGTTCACTGAGACTCACGTCCATTGAGTCAGTGATGCCATCCAGCCATCTCATCCTCCATCGTCCCCTTTTCCTCCTGCCCCCAATCCCTCCCAGCATCAGAGTCTTTTCCAATGAGTTAACTCTTCACATGAGGTGGCCAAAGTACTGGAGTTTCAGCTTTAGCATCATTCCTTCCAAAGAAATCCCAGGGCTGATCTCCTTCATAATGGACTGGTTGGATCTCCTTGCAGTCCAAGGGACTCTCAAGAGTCTTCTCCAACACCACACTTCGAAAGCATCAATTCTTTGGCGCTCAGCCTTCCTCAAAGTCTTCACCACTGAATTGCCAGGGAAGTCCTTAGAACACTATCATTTCATAACACAATTTAGATTGTGATTTGCAATAGAGAGATTTCAGAAGACATTATTTTTTAACGTTTAACAACAAAAGAAACTTATATTTTATTGAGAGAAAAATTCTATTCCCATAGTAAAACATAGAGGAAAATTTAGTTAGATCTTGTGCTCTGCTTCTGTGCTTACAGTACTTACAGAGATGGAATGTTTTATGTGAGATATTGGATTAATGAGATTTGGCAGTCTTCTTCAAGAACTATTATATCTAAATGCCACATCATAGTAGCTGAGATCACCACTTGAACTAAAGCAAATTAACAGTTCTAATTGGTATCTAAATTACCAGGTTTAGCTTCTTTGTAAAAGTGTGTTATAAGGTGAATTATAGCACTTGTTAAAAAATAAACAGCCAACTGACCTCTGGCTTCCATAAGACGTAATTGTTACAAGCAGCAAAGTTATGTGTGTGTGTTTTGCTATTCCTATTGTTCCTATTGGAACACTTCTTGTGTACATTATAGGATTTTATATATAATTACCAGAAATCCAGTTAAGATTCTAAAACAGTAAAATTTACAGATATAAAAGTACCAACTCTAATAGAGAATTAGAGAATTGCTCACTCAGCTCTCTGTTAAATGGTATTGATCATGTATCTTTTGAAATGCTATAGACTATGATATTATTAAAACAACAGCATCCATAACTGTGCTCTTACATTTACTGAAAAGGGATGTGCCCAGCAAATGTGATTACAGGATTGCCCAGTGGATGACACTTAGTAAATCTGCAAAAAATAGTTGCAGAGAAGGAAGTGTGAGAACTCTTTTGGTTAGAATATGTAATGCTTCTCAACAAAAGAATTGAAGGGGAGATTAAAGCATTTGTATAGCCATTAAGTCTAGGTTACAAAACATCCCTACTTTTTAAAAAAATGTGTATCATTACAAATACACACCATTCATATTCTCTTAAGAATTCAGAAGCATCTCAATGCTATATATTAATACTTAGTGAAATCACTTGCTAGTTAATTCCAGGGTGAGCAAGTTGCAAGAGATAGCAATTTTGTCATTCTTAGTACTCCTGGAATTTTTTCTTGGGAAATTGAAGTGGCAGGGCTGAGATACTGGTATAATCACTGTTCCTCCGGGATTTCCTGGCAGATTAGAAACCCAGGACATCCGAAGCAGAGTCCAGTTTCTGAATGACGTTGTGTTTCAAACTGACTGTCTAGTAAAATTGCTTAATATTGGCATTTTTTTTCTCATAGCTTAATCCAGGTGAACCAGAAATATTTTAGAGATTTCACCTGATTGATTTTGATTCATAAGATGAGCCAACGTATGATTGACATCTGCCTAAAAAACAGAGCAACAATTCAGACTGCATTTCTTTTGTTTTCTTACCATGACAGTTCTTTGTGTAGAGGCCAAATAAAAGACTGGGGAAGAATCTGTCAATCTCAGGCTGGTAGTCTCTGTACTGTGCTTATACTATGGCAAGTGTAGGTTTGAGGGCAGAGTGTTTAATCCAGAATAGATATTCTGCCTGCCCCTTTAATCCAGAATAGATATACTGCCTGCGCTCATGGTGCTTGGTCTTACTGGGAGGCTGAGATAAAGGCCAAGCGTGGAAACAGCAGGCTGCTGGGAGACAGAATATTGGGCAAAGGCTCATGTTGTCTGGGGTGTGCATGAGAAAGATACATATATGTAATATATATGTACATATATTACATATATTACATATATGTACATATATATATGTAATATAAACATACATATATGGGCCTCCAGAGTGAGCCCTAGTTCTCAGGGATAATAGTAGAAGATGGAACATTCTAAGGAGAGCATGTGCAAAGACTGAGACAGAAAAAGTGTGGACCTTCCTTGAATTGAAAGAAGGCCTGTGAGAAGCAGGGTAGGGACCAGTGGAGGCCCTTCAGGTTGATCTCAGGTGGCCTTGGCATGCAGCACCTTGAAGCATGGCTTTGGTTCGCAACCAGAGATTGAAGTTGGGTCACGGCGGTAAGAGCACCGAATCTTAACCACTAGGCCAGTGGTCAGTGATAAGGCCCTGGCCCTTTGGTTCTGCAGAAAAGAATTCTCACAAAGACAGAAAGTAGTGAAACCAGAATTTATTAGGAGGAGACAGAGTATGTGTACATAGACACCTAGGAAGACTCCGAGGGAAAGTTGCACCCTTGTAACAGTCAGAATTACGTTCATAGGGCATTTCTCCCGGTTTTCCTTTGGCCAGTCATGTTGATTTGCCTGGTTCAGAGTCCGTATTTGGTACATCTCAGGATACTCCTGATATGTACACATCTCTTAGGCAAGATGGACCCTACCAAGATGGCCTATGGGTAGAGCATCCCTTAGCGTCACTCCCCTTTAACCTCCAGGGGGTCTTTTGTGCATGTATGGTCAGGGAGGTCTCCTGACTTTGAGAATGAAAAAGATGTGGTCTGAGCAGGGCCCAGTCTCTTCTCTTAATTGTCCTGATGTTCTCATCTTGGAGTTTCAGTCCACAGGGAATGAATCTCCTATGCAGAGGTTCAAGAGGGCTAGAGGTTCAAGAGGGCTAGAGGTTCAAGAGGGCTAGAGGTTCAAGAGGGCCAGATCATGCAGGAATTTGATTTTTTCTGAGAACTGGTGTTTTATACTTCCTGTGATAATTTCATGAATGACCATTGGGTCTGGTGATCAACGGAAATATGTTTTGATGCTTATTTTCATTGTTGTTTAGTACATCTTATTTCATTTTGTTTTTCCAGACCTGTTGCTACATGAAGGTATACATGTGGAAGTTAACTCGTGCATAGAATGTAAACTGTGGCTGCAAGCACTGTGGATTAAGTATAATACCTGTGGCACAGAAATGAACTGCTTCAACTATTTCTAGGAAGTGTTAAAGGGAAGTGAAGGTTCCATACAGGAATGGAGTTTGGGCTGTGTTAGCAGGCAGTTCTGAAGAAGCTGCTAAGGCCAGGATTCAGACTGTGAGTCTGAGGTCAGGCTGGATTCCAACACTGATTAGCTTTGTAACCATGGAGACACCCTTAAGTCTTAACTGTGAAACAGACCATCATGGAGCCTCCTCATTAAGTTTTTCAAACAAACGAGACAGTATGGGTAAAGCATTTAACCCAGAGGGGAGTGTGTATATCTATGCTTGCTCATATAGTAGCTATTATTATTGTTGCTGCTTTACTGTTTTTCTTTTATTGTTGTTTGATTAAGTTGGTAATGAGAAGGGAGGACAAGCACAGGGTAATTAATGCTTTAGAGCTAAGAATAGGCATCCGTGATAAATAAATCAAGAACAGGATACAGGATGCAGAGCAGTACTAGTAGGTAACATTAGAAAAGTAGGACAGATATTGATATTTTATTGGCTTTTATATTGTATATAATTACACTTGCAGTTCTAGATCTATTCACTCAACACACACTGCAGGTTTTCTATATTACACAGCCATCCACCCCTCAGTCCAGTCCTGGATATTTAACTACCTGTAAAATCGTGGCTTCCCAGTTGGCGCAGTGGTAGAGAACCCACCTGCCAATACAGGAGACGTGGGTTCCATCCCTGGGTTGGGAAGATCCCCTGGAGAAGGCAATGGCAACCCACTCTAGTATTGTTGCCTGGGAAATCCCATGGACAGAGGAGCCTTGCGGGCTGCAGTCCATAGGATCACAAAGAGTTTGACACGACAGAGCACACACTCACACACACGCACAGTGCACAACTGTGGGATTATTTTGTGCACATTTACACTGACATCTTTATAAGGAGGTATTCTTTAAAACTAGACAGTACCCAGGATTGTTCTAGAAAATGTCTAAGAAGGCTTTTAGGGAGACATGGGTAACAAGGAAGATCTAATTAAAACTGGAGGGAAGCAAGAGTGGACAACAAGCAGGGGCAAACCTCGTGTAGAAAAGGGCACAGGGCTGGGTTTCAGTCCTGTTGGCTGTAATTTTGTTCTCGCTCTCTCTTTTTTGGAGCATAGATGTTCTTATTTTAATTTTCTTGGCTACACCCTGCAGCATATGGGATCTTGTTCCCTGAGTGGGGATTGAACCATGCCCCCTGCAATGGAAGCCTGCAGTCCTCACATCTGGACCACCAGGAAATTCTGTATAATTTCATTCTGTCATGTTTCGAGGCAGGAAGTCCAACACCCAGAGCAGTGCAGTAAGCAGTCCCAGCCTTGCTGTGGGCCTCAAGTACGTGTTCCTAAGGAACCCAGAGTGTACATGTTTCCTATTAGAAAGTCCTGTCTCCTCCAGCCTTGTCCTGACCGTGAACAGGCCTCGTCAGCCTTTTGTGGGTCCCAGTTGGAAGGCTTATGCTGAAGTTGTAATAGATTAATCGTGTCTTCCTCCTTTTACTATGTGCTATGTACTATATCAACACACATAAGATAACAGGCTGGTGTAATTTCCCTTAGATGGCGATGATATTTTTTTCTTTAACAGAATAGGCAGTGATTAAATATGCACGTTTGTAGCTTAGCTTAACTTGATTAAGTATGACACTAAGTGCGTTAACCCATATTTAATGTATATTAGCTCTTATGCTTGTTGACCCCACAAATAACCTTATGAGGCAAGAGCTTTTTTTTTCTTTTTTTTCCCCCTTTACATTATTCTGGGTTCAGATGATGAGGTCTGCATTACTCATGACAACATAAGTATGAACTCATGGCCCAAGTGTGATCAGATCATCTTATTCTTCTGCTTACCACCCTACCCAGCAATTCCAGGCACTAGAGAGACCACCTTTTCTGTGACCTGCAAGGACGTACCCCTTTGACCTCTGTGCTCACCTACCTGTGGCATCTCCATTTCTCTCACAGACCAGGTGTGTTCCTGCCTCATTGCCTTTGCATCTGCCACATGTTCCTTCACAGAGGTCTTGGATGGAACTTTACACTTGATGTGGTTGATTTGTCCTTATCTTCTTGGTCTCTTTTCAAAATTTACTCCACAGGGAGACCCATTTCTCCTTTCCTTCCTTTTTTCTCTCTCACTCTTTTTGTTTCCTCCTTTTCCTTTTCTTCATACCAAGCAGCTTGCAGGATCATAGTTCCTTGATCAGGGAGCACATCTGTGCCCCTGCAGTGGAAGCACAGTGTTAACCACGGGACCGTCAGGGAGTACCAGGCCCATTTCTGAAACTCCAGTCTTTGGCCACGTGATGCAAAGAACTGACTCATTAGAAAAGACCCTGATTCTGGGAAATATTAGAGGCAGGAGGAGGAGGGAATGACAGAGGAGGAGATGGTTGGGTGGTTTCACTGACTTGATGGACATGAGTTTGAGCAAGCTCCGGGAGTTAGTGCTGGACAGGGAAGCCTGGTGTGCTGCAGTCCATGGGGTCACAAAGAGTCGGACATGACTGAGCCACTGAACTGACTTTCTTGTACCATATTTAAATTAATCACATGCAAGTAGAGAACATTGATATATGAAAACAAATGTTTTCAGCATTTAGAACAAACTTTAGAATTTGGGAATCTATTCCTGATGTTTGGAGAAGGCAATGGCACCCCACTCCAGTACTCTTGCCTGGAAAATCCCATGGACGGAGGACCCTGGAGGGCTGCAGTCCATGAGGTTGCTAAGAGTCGGACACGACTGAGCGGCTTCACTTTCACTTTTCACTTTCATGCATTGGAGAAGGAAATGGCAATCCACTCCAGTGTTCTTGCCTGGAGAATCCCAGTGACAGAGGAGCCTGGTAGGAGGCTGTCTTTGAGGTCACACAGAGTCGGACACAACTGAAGCGACTTAGCAGCAGCAGCAGCAGTCCTGACGTTGGTAGTATAGGAATGATTTTTCAGTACAGATATCTAAAGAAGGATGTGATATGTTTAAAATGCATATTCTCACATCAGCTAATTGGACATTGGTATATTATCACTGACTCATTTCAACTATATAAGTGGACTTGTGGAAAT
Organism: Bison bison bison; assembly: GCF_000754665.1. Taxonomy (NCBI): domain Eukaryota; kingdom Metazoa; phylum Chordata; class Mammalia; order Artiodactyla; family Bovidae; genus Bison; species Bison bison. The sequence goes on along the minus strand of NW_011494459.1, from coordinate 1,188,081 downwards.
TCAATACATTTGAGAATAAAACAGTCTTAGTATTAAAGGGGTTTCCATAATCAAGTTTCCATTTTAGTTTGACACTCTAAAGTGCTGCGGTTTTGGTTTTGTTTCTTGCACAAGTAACCTGTCATATAAAGCTCAATTTTTTCCAGTCTGAATATACATTTTAAGCATATTATACATAGTTCAGTTTCAGCCCACAATCAGAAAATGCATCATATCCAATGCCACAGGCATGTTGAAGGAAAATATATTTGGGGGGCTTCATTTTACTTTTAGGGGCTTCCTTGGTGGCTCAGGCAGTAAAGAATCTGCCTGCAGTGTGGGAGATGTGGGTTTGATCCCTGGGTCATGAAGATCCCCTGGAGAAGGCAGTGACGACCCACTCCAGTATTCTTGCCTGGAGGATTCCATGGACAGAGGAGCCTGGAGGGCTACAATCCATAGGGTCACAAATTGTCAGACACTATTGAGTGGCTAACACTTTCAAAACAAAACTTTCAGATTTTACTTTGAAACCTTAGGACCGTATTCGACACATGTAGCAACTTGTCACTGATGGCCTTGTAGACTCTGTCCTAACTATGCTGTGTGTTTTCCTGCATTTCATCCTCATCACTTCTCTTTCTCTGCACAACAGTCTATTCTCCAAATTTCTATCTAGTCTCTTTTTTTTCCTCTGTATCTCTAATCCCCACTAAACTATCATCCTGAACTGAGTTGGGGGGACATGGAGAAGCATAATCTTTCTCTAAAACCTCCCACAACTTTGTACTGAAAAATAAAATAAAGACCAGACTCCTCAGGATGACAATCAAGTCCCAATTGCATGTCCAGCCTCCCAAGAATATCCTTGTTGCCTCCTTGCCTCCCTTCAGACCTGACCAACTGCTGTTGTGAGTGCTCCTTGCATGTTTCATCTTCCAGAACCTTGCTCGGTTGCTTCTTAGTTGTGACAGCAGGAGCTACATCTGGCTTTGTGTTTTTGTTAGTATTTCTGGGTCTGAATACCTCATAATGTTATAAATTCCCAGGGAACAAGATCCATGCTTTATTCTTTTTGTCTCTCCTGGTGTATAGGGTGGTGGCTGGATGGATATTTGTGAGTTGAAGATTTTGTGTCTTGCCAAACTGGTGGCTTAGTCAGTAAAGAATCTGCCTGCATCCAGGTTTGATTCCTGGGTCAGGAAGCTCCCCTGGAGAAAAGAAAAGAAAATGAAAGAAAGTGAAGTCTCTCAGTCATGTCCAACTCTCTACGACCACATGGACTGTAGCCTACCAGGCTTCTCCATCCATGGGATTTTCCAGGCAAGAGTACTGGAATGGGTTGCCATTTCCTTCTTCAAGGGATCTTCCCAACCCAGGGATTGAACCCAGGTCTCCCTCACTGGAGGCAGATGCTTTACCATCTGAGTCACCACGGTAGCCTTCTCCCCTGGAGAAGGAACTGACAACCCACTCCAGTATTCTTGCCTGAAAAATGCCATGGACAGAGTGCCTGGTGGGCTACAGTCCTTGGGGTTGTTAAGAGTCAGACAGGATCTTAGTGACTAAACTGCCGTGAATAGTGTTTACATTTAGTGTTTTCTGAAGTCATTTTCTTGCAGCTAAACACTACATTAGTCTCTTAGATAAAGCAGTGAAGAGTCAAGTGTGTTCCTCCACCAGGATCTTTTCATATCTTGTGGGAGTGGATGGCTGAGGGTAGTGGTTCTTAGACTTTGGAGCCTGTCCCCACCATCTGGAGGCTTGTTGAAACTTAGATGGCTGAGTCCCAGACTCACAGTCTCTGTTTCACAGTGTCTGAAGCCCCAGAATGCACATGTCCTTCAAGCTGCCAGGCTGTGTGGAGCCTGCTGTCCCTGAACCCCTCGGAGAGATCCTCAGGTTTAGGGTGACCAGGAATTGCTAGCACTCTGTCCTCAAGTGGCTTCCCTGTCCCACCAGGCTTCCCTGGTGGCTCAAATGGTAAAGCGTCTGCCTGTAATGTGGGAGACCCAGGTTTGATCCCTGGGTTGGGAAGATCCCCTGGAGAAGGAAATGGCAACCCATTGCCTGGAAAATCCCATGGATGGAGGAGCCTGGTAGGCTATAGTCCATGGGGTCGAAAAGAGTTGGACATGGCTGAGTGACTTCACTGTCTTTGTTTTCTTTCTTTGTCCTCAAGTGAGCAAGTCAGAGAATGTCAACTCTGTGGATAATCTTCACACTAGAGGTACATGTAGCCTAAGTCACGTCTGTTTCATGTCTATTTTAGTATTCCCTTTGGCTTTAGGTTTTCTTTGTTTCTCCTCCTAATGAGAAGGTGCTTCTCCACTTCTCCTCTGGCCTTTACTTAATGGGCTGGAAAAACACTTCAATCCTCTGTGTGAATATATTGAACTTTGTTTTGTTTCCCCACACTTGCTTTCCCACGAGAATTCTTTGGTTGACTGCAGGTCTTCTAAGTGCTGCATAGGTGGTTGCTCACGTAGTCCTCAGAATAAGCCTAAGGATTGTCTCCATCTTTTAGATGAGGGGAAGGTTGGGAAGTTGGTCTGAGGCTATTTACATAGCAAAGGTAGGTGAGCCAGGGGTTGAACTGGAAATCTGGCTCCAGAGCCCAGGGACCTCACCACTCTCTTCCAGTCTCTCTCTAGGTTAAATAAGCTGCTGTTGTCTTTGTCTCAACCTGTGACTTGATGCCTTCTCCACAAATCCTTTTGGCATCTCCGGTTAATCCCTGGTTTAAGGCTGCCTTCTGGGCATCACAGGATTCTCACGCTTGAATGGGGAAACCCAAGGAACCATCACTCTTTAAGGAACTGTGTCTTAATCAGGTTTATTTTGGTTGGTTGGTGCAGCTGCATGTTATAATCACAGTGTATTTTTATCACTTGCTTTATAAAAAAAATGACAGCTCACGGCAAATTGTCCAAGGCAGAGGGAGCGTGGACCCTCTTGTCATCTGATCTTGCTGCACTTGCCGTTTTGTTGTTTTTGAAAATATTTTTTATTTATTTAGTTATTTATGTATTTCAGTTGTTGTACTTTCGGCTGTGCTGAGTCTTCGTGGCTGCACGGGCTTTTCTGTAGTTGCAGCGAGTGAGGGCTACTCTTCACTGTGGTGCATGGGTTTCTCATTGCGGTGGCTTCTCTTGTTGCGGAGCACAGGCTCTAGGGCACTCAGGCTTCAGTAGTTGAGGCACGTGGGCTCAGTAGTTGGGGCTCCAGGGCTCTGCAGCACAGGCTCAGTAGTGGTGGCACACAGGCTTAGTTGCTCTGTGCCGTGTGGGATCTTCCCAGACCAGGCATCGAACCTGTGTCTCCTGCATTGGCAGGTACATTCTTTACCACTGAACCACCAGGAAAATCCTGACCTTGCACTTTTGAATTTATCATTTTACATGCATCATCATGTTTGTGAGATATTACCCTGACTTTACAGAGGAAGAACTGAATCTTGGAGAAGTTGAAGAAATTATTCAAGGTCAAATGGTGACACCATATGGGATGCAGGTTCAGCCCCAGGTTTTAGATTCTCAGTTCAGCGTTGATTTAACTCTACATTAGGAATTTGCCTGAAATGGAAATGTATGCCTTTTGTATGCCCTTTTAGGGCAGATTTGGCAAATATTGAGTACAGTTTTTAAGTTAGAGCTTTGAGTGTTTGTTTATCAGAAGGTGTTCACTGAGCCACCTTTTCTTTGAGCCAAGCACTCTTCTGGGTGCTTAGGCTATATTAGTGAACAAAATATGGAGATAAGTGTCCGTGGGGAGTTTGCTCTGTAATGGGGGAGAATGACGGTAACCAGTAAACATAAGCGAGTAAATTGTAGCGTATGTTAGAAGCTGGCAAGTGCTCTGGAAAATAAAACAGAAGAAGAGCAAAGCAAGAGGATGCTGTTGAAATTTTTCACCGAGTAGTTAGGAAGAGGTGACCCTCAGCAGGGAGCTGGGATGAGGGAGTGAGCCAGAAACCTCTCTGGAGGAGACGATCCAGGTGCTGAAAGCAGCTGGGACAGAGACCACGGGCGTGGGATTTAGGAATACCAAGGTGGATGTGGCTGTGGGGAAGGAGGCGGGCATGCGCCACCAGAGAGCTGATGCTCAGCCTGATTTTTCTAGGGCTTTGTGTCCCGTGAAAGGTGTTGCTCTCAGGACTGGTGCAATCTGACATGGACCTAGACTGATTTGGTGACTCTGTTAAGAA
>NW_011494459.1:1137418-1183795 GCF_000754665.1 Bison bison bison | reverse complement strand
AAGAATCAGCTGTAGGGAAGAGATGGTGGAAGCAGAGGACCAGTTAGGATGCTGCATCTGAGCCCTGTGAGTGAAGATGGGATCTCAGACTAGGGAGGAAGGATAAGGAAAGTGATGAGAGGTGGCCAATCTCTGCATGTATCTGGAAGGGAGAGAACTGAATGACCTGGGGACCTGGGGGTAGGGTGGGGGAGATGAAGCTGGATTAAGAATAATCCCTTAGATTTTTATCTTGAGAAAGGGTGAAGGGTGGTGTTGACACCAAATAGGACATGGAAGGATGAGGGCGGAAGAGGTTTGAGAGGTAGATGAGTTTAAGAGATCAGTTCTGAGTTCAGAAGTCCTGTTGGGCATCCAGATGTCAGTGTTGAGTAGAGGGGGAGCCTGGGTCTAGCCAGAGAGCATGATCATCAGCATGTGCATGATGTGTACAGCCCCCAGACTGATGAGACCCCCCAAGAAACTAGTGTAAATAGAGAAGAGGATGTAAGGCCAGTCAGCCCTGGCACAGGTGTTATCAGATGGGCAGGGGGCAGAGGAAACAGCAAAAGAATGAAGAGGAATGGCCAGTGACATAGGAGAAAAATCAGTGGAGTGTGATGTCCATGAAGCCAAGCAAGATTAGTCACGATCTTGGCTTTGAGGAAACCTGAAAACATTGTTTGTGGATAAAAGAAGGAAGATCTGAAAATCCACCATGAGTTTACCAAAGGGATGGTCACTGGGAGCCTGGTCAGAGTGGCTTTTCTGGAATGATGAGAGCAGAGCTGAAGGGAGTATTTCCCACAGAGAAGGAAGCAGGGAGGGCTGTGGGCACAGTGGATGGTACATGCAAGTCTGTTTACTCAGCTTGCAATTTGGAGATGTATTGATTAGGTTCCTTGGGTTGGAAAGTTATTTGATTATTGGAGGGAGATTCAAAAAGAGAGGAAAAAAAAAATTGAAAGATAGATACAAAGAAATATAAGAAACAGAAGAAAGAAAAGAGAGATTCAACAGAGTGACTCTGATCACGGGGACTTTTAGCTGAGAAAGTGCACAGGGCAGATGTATTATCAAATCAGTTCCCTATTGTTCATTTCCAGCTGCCTGTTCCTTTCTGATGACTAATAACTGGGTCTTCTGGGAACACGTGCCTCAGATACGTGCTTCTGATACATTTCTTACCTGCTTAAGCTTCAGATTCATCCCATAAGCTGTTTCTGATAGGTCAGTGTAATTCTAAGATCTAGGGAAGACTGTGTTCAAGCCCTGTTTACACCAAAGCTTTGTGGTTTTACAAGCTTATGGTTGCTAAGGGAAGGATGAGGGGAAGGGATAGTGAGGGAGTTTGGGATGGACATGGACACACTGCTATGTGTAAAATAGATAACCAACAAGGACCTACCATATAGCAAGGAACTCTGTTCAGTGTTATGTGGCAGCCTGGATGGGAGGGGAGTTTGGCAGAGAATGGATACCTGTGTAACTATGGCTGAATCCCTTTGCTGTTCACCTGAAACTATCACAGCATTGTTTGTTAACCAGCTATATGCCAATACAAGATAAAAAGTTAAAAAAAAAGTTTGAGGTTTTACAATTTAAGTGTACAGTATCTTTTCACTAGATGTATGTTTTTGAACTTGATACTATTTAGATCACCTCTGTGGTGGTAGCTTCTCTGACCCGTGATACTGCCATAGTCTGTTCTGGAAAGAAAGCTGTCAAGTGGTCTCCTTTGTATGAGGCTGTATACTTGGAGGTGCCGCATGTTTACTCAAATACGTTTTCTCACAATAGTTTCCTCAGTTTTATAGCGGTTCTTGTTATCTGTCCATGTTTCTGTTAGACCGTCACTAGAGTCTAGAGAGGAAAATAGCGGTTTAAGATTGTGCAGATCAGGTTTTATCTATCACTCTTGCCGAGGGATTCTATTACCACTTTTTTTCTAATGTGAAGAGTGCACTTTTCTTTCTATCTTTTTTGGACTTTTCAACATCACCTTTGATTATAATAAATGGTTCTGTAGTGAGCATCTTGAGGTCAGTTGCTAGGTGACGTTCTTGAGGCTGAGTGCAAGGTGGTGGCCCAGAGTGGGCACTGAAAAATGTAAAGTTAATAACCCAGAGCAAATGAATGAAAAAGTGAAAGAGCAGACCGTGAATTACACTGGACAGAGTGATGGAGGCAAAGACCCATGTACAGAGAGGGCAAAGACGGAGATCGAGAAGGAAAGAAGGCTGGGGCTGACTTAAGGTAGAAGGAAAAAGCACGCCATGGCTGTTTGACCAGAAAATCATTCTCACCCCAAAGCTTTTCCTCACCCTTTCTGAAACCATGGGATGCATTCAGCTGCCCTCTGACCTAACCTGTTTGTTTACCACTGATTAGAATATGAATCGTTTGTTCTGGCTGGGTTTTTGGATATCGAGACTTAGATCTTTGAGATCACTTTTACCATCAGCACCTTAGGAAACATATTGTGTTTACCAAAATCACAAATGACATTGTTCATTGCCAAAATGGAGAGCTGGCAGCAACACACAGGCCAAGCAAACTCTCACAAGTGTAAACACTCTTGCTGGTGGATTCAGAACCACCAGCAGAATTCAGCACTGATGGGAGGATGTCCTGGTGCGACACTGTTGAATGATTTAAAAGTAAGATCACCAAACAAGCTCTGTGTTGATTAACAAGGCAGTAGAGAGGCAGCTGCTCTTGTTGACTGCGGATGGGTGGAAGCAGCCACTGACAGGCCCCAGAGTTGAGTCAGTGAATTACCTTGAGAGGTAACCAGAGCTCAGAATGTGTGTGTGTGCGCGCTCAGTCGCTCAGTTGTGTCCAGTTCTTTGTGACCCTATGAACTGTAGCCCGCCATGCTCCCTTTGTCCATGAAATTTTCCAGGCAAGAATACTGGGATGCATAGCCATTTCCTCCTCCAAGGGATCTTCCTGACCCAAGGATCGAACCCTGGTCTCCTGTGGCTCCTGCATTGACAGGTGGATTCTTTACCACTAAGCCACCTGGGAACCCTGCAGAGCTGAGAATACCAAATACCAAGTACCAGACTTTTCAGTCATCCATAGAAAGGATCTTTCTTCCCTTGATGGGTGGAGTTTAAGCCAGGATCTTTCTGATAGCATTTAAATCTCATTCTTTTAAAGGAGGGCAAAACTAATACAATATTGTAAAGTTTAAAAATAAAATAAAATTAAAAAAAAAATAAAGGAAATCCATGGTGAGCCATGTGACCACATTCTATTTTATCCTTGAAGATGTACATTTTCATTGGTAAATGTATTAGAATTCTTTCTCTCTCTGATATATTTTATGATATGTAAATAATATGTATTATATCAGTGTATCTATTTAGACTTATTTTAGGGCATTGGCTCATATAATTGTGGGCACTGACAGATCCAAACTCTGTAGGGCAAGTTGGCAGATGGAAAATTTAGGTAAAAGTTGATGTTGCTGTCTTAGTCCATTTGGGCTGGTAGAACAAAATACCACAGACTAGGTAGTTTAGAAGCAAATTTATTTCTCCTAGTTCTGGAGGCCGCAAATCCAAGATCAAGGCGCCACCATGGTCATGCGGGGACCATCTTCCCTCTCTGGTGCAGACTTCTTATTGTGGCCTTGCTCTGTGTCAGAGGACCCTTTTCTACTTTTATAAAGGCATCAATCTGTTTACGATGGCTCCACACTCATGACCTAATTCCCTTCCAGAGGCCCCATCTCCTAACGCCATCATACTGGGGGTTAGGTTGTCCACATATGGATTTTGGGGTGACACAAACATACAGACCACAGTGGCTGCAAGCTTAAATCCATAATCTCTCTGGGAGGCTAAGAGGCCGGAAACTCAGGTGGGTTTCTGTGTTGTAGTCTTGAGGCAGATTTCCTTGGGAAACTTCTTCACTCCTTCTCCTAAGGCCTTCAGCTAATTGGATGAGCTCCATCTACAACTGGAGGGTAATCTGCTTTACTGAAAGTCAGCTGACTCTAAATGTTAATCACATCCACAGCCACCTTCACAGCAGCATCTAGACTAGTGCTTTGGAGAAGGAAATGGCAACCCACTCCAGTATGCTTGCCTGGAGAATCCCAGGGACGGGAGAGTCTGGTGGGCGCTGTCTGTGGGGTCATGCAGAGTTGGACACGACTGAAGTGACTTAGCAGTACACTGGTGCTTGACCAAAGAACTGATAAGTGTAGTCAGGCTAAGTTGACACGTAAAATTAACCACAGGTAAGTGGGGAAGCTTTAGGTATTAATTTACTTTGTAAATAAATAGAATATCTGAGTTATATTTACAGGAATTTATCTCAGATAGTACAAAGGATTACATCTGTTTCAAATGGAAACTTTCATTCCTCGTTAATCAGGGGCAAATGGATATAAGTGCAATACTGTAATCTTAGAGTTTTACCTACGTGCCGTTATTTTTATTTATTTCATGCACAGGAGCAGAATTGATTTGAAAATACATGAACAAAAGTATTCTCCTTATTATTAGAAAAAAGTTATGTTTTTACATCATAATATTGGCCTTCCTTCTCAGTCCTCAATCCAGTTTCTTCTGTCAATTTGCTTATTAAAAATGTACAGTAGGAATATACTGGTATTCAGAAAGCTGGATATTTGATATAAATAATGCAGAGGAATTTGTGCTTTGTGTATAAATGAGAAGTTTATTGGGATTTCCCTGGCTGTGCAATGGTTATGACTTTGCCTTCCATTGCAGAGAGTGAGGGTTTGATCCCTCCTAGGGGTGCTAAGATTCCCACATGCCCTGCGGCCAAAAAATCAAAACATAAAAAGGAAACAATATTGTAACAAATTCAGTAAAGACTTTAAAAATGGTCCACATCAAAAAAGTCCTTTAAAAAAAGAAACTGTTAGTACGTATTTTATTGCCAATCTATTACCTTAGAATTTCATATCTATGGTTTTTGAAGTATGTTTGTCTTGACAAAAATTATGTTCATCATTTTAAGTTTGATGTAGAATTTAAGCCTACATTTTCCACTTATGTTTCTCATTTCCTTAGAGTTTTTGGCAAAGTGGAATGAAGCATGTTTTGTGCTGGAAGTCTCTTGTCTTTGGATGTGGTGTTTAAGTGAAAACTCTTCACCTATCTTTGTGCTGATAGCCCCCAGGCTCAGTTGCTTGGTGTAATTTTAAAATTTTATTGAAGTATATTTGACTTACAATGTTGTGTTAATTTCTACTGTACAGCAAAGTGATGCAGTTGTATCAGTCAGTTCAGTTCAGTCGCTCAGCTGTGTCCAACTCTTTGCGACCCCATGAATCGCAGCACGCCAGGCCTCCCTGTCCATCACCAACTCCTGGAGTTCACTCAGACTCACATCCATCAAGTCAGTGACGCCATCCAGCCATCTCATCCTCTGTCGTCCCCTTCTCCTCTTACCCCCAATCCCTCGCAGCATCAGAGTCTTTTCCAATGAGTCAACTCTTCGCATGAGGTGGCCAAAGTATACTTTTTCATATTCTTTCCCATTATGATTTATCACAGGATATTGAATGTAGTTCCCTCTGTTATACAGTAGGAACTTGTTGTTTATCCATCCTGTATATAATAGTTTGCAGCTATTGATACCAATCCCAAACTCCCAATCCGTCTCTTCCCCAGCTAGTTTACCCCTTGGCAACCACAAGTCTGTTCTCTGTGTTTGTGAATCTATTTCTGTTTTGTAGATATGAACAGTTGTGTTGTATTGAGATTCTACATACACGTGATATCATATGGTATTTGTCATTCCCTTCCTGACTTACTTCACTTAGTACGATAATCTCTGCAAACGGCATTATTTCATTCTGTACTTGGAGTATTTTGTACCTTGCATCTTTTCACCAGACTTCTGGAGAAAGAGAAATGTGACACTGAGTCCCGGTTTGGCTTTTCCAACTCTGGAAGGCTCATGGTTTTCTGCCTTGGCCATTCCAGGTTGCTTGCTGTGGACAGAACGTGGCCCTAGGGTCATAAGTTTATCGTTTTTTTTTTCTTTTTTTTTTTTCTGTTTCTCAGTGCTCCAGTCTGTACAAATGGTTGCCTGTTGCTTGGAGGACTCTGCTAAAGGCACATCTCATCAAGTCCTCTGAATCTCTAACCTGAGGTCTGAAGCCCACAGACAGGAGTTTGATAGCTGTTTTGCTAGAGAGTAAATATGTTCATTTCTGGTCAAGAACAAAAGCATCCTCAAAACATACAGGTTCTGGTAGATCACCTGGGTCTGTATTTCTGTGCTTATCACTAATGCCTGGGTGGTGGGTTTCTGATTCATTGGAACTCCATCTGAAGATCAAAGAAAAGCTTGTTAGTTGCTCAGTCATGTCTGACTCTTTGCAGCCTCGTAGACTGTAGCCTGCCAGGCTCCTCTGTCCATGGAATTCTCTAGGCAAGAATATTGGAGTGGGTAGCCATTCCCTTCTCCAGGGGATCGTCCCAACCCTGGTCCCCTGGATTGTAGGCAGGTTCTTTTCCACCTGAGCCACCAGGGAAACCTTAAACTAGCTTCATGGGGAATTAATGGAATTTTTTGACTCTCACAAGTAGAAATGTTCATGTTGTGACAAGTCCAGGCTCTCTACTGCTCCTGACACATCTCCTCTTTCCATCACTTAATTCTGCTTTCTTCCTTATTTTCTTCAGCAGGCTCTTTACACATAGTGTCAATATTGTCAGTGTGGGTTCCAGTTTAATATTCTAGGAAGTGAATACTCCAGGAAGAGTGTGCTGTTTCCTGGGGATTCCAGAAGACTCTAGCATTGACTCTGCTTGGGCCAGCTGAGGTCTCATGGGAATCATTCTGGCCAAGAGGATGAGATTTGCTGACTGAGCAGACTTGGGTCAGTATGCTCTAACAAGACATGGTCACCGACATGTCCTGGTAGTGGTAGTATAGTAAAGTATTAACTTTCTCTCTCTCTCTCTTTTTTTTCTTTTTTACAGAATTTTAAACAGTGGCCAGATTTTTACATAATTACTATGTTATTGAAAGATTTTTTTATTATACTATCTTAATAATTACTATATTATACTATATTATAATAATTACTTAATAATTACTATATTATACTTCACAGTGTAATACACAGTTCACTAGGGGAGGTATTTATGTATATATGTTGCCACATACATGTGTGCTGCTGCTGCTGCTGCTAAGTCGCTTCAGTCGTGTCCGACTCTGTGCAACCCCTTAGACGGTGGCCCACCAGGCTCCCCCATCCCTGGGATTCTCCAGGCAAGAACACAAAGTGGGTTGCCATTTCCTTCTCCAATGCATGAAAGTGAAAAGTGAAAGTGAAGTCACTCAGTCCTGTCCGACTCTTAGTGACCCCATGGACCGCGGCCCACCAGGCTCCTCCGTCCATGGCATTTTCCAGGCAAGAGTACTGGAGTGGGGTGCCATTGCCTTCTCCGACATACATGTATACTTTGAATTAAAAATTTCAGGATATATTTTTACATGGTTTATTTCTAATTCCCCCTCAAAAACACAGCAGCTTTGCCATTTGCACAGCATGAGGCAAAAACTTGATAAATAGTTCTTTGAAATGTTGAAAAAGTTGTTGTACTTATGTTTTTCTCAAGCTGAGGACATAAGCCATATTTCTAGTCTTTTCATTAGGATTTCTTTCTTAGTGAGTGACATACACTTGACTTAAAAAAAATAGCAAAATTCTTCAAGTAGAAATGGTAAAGAAGCGATTACTTTTTATATAAACCTATTTCGGATTTGAGTTTCTAGTTTTCAGTGTTTTATTAAGCATATTCACCAGTTTCCTCCTGTATTTTGAATTATACTTCTCTGTTTTAACCATTCTTTCATTCAATAAGTTACAGCTTTTGGCGATAACGTGCTGCTGCTGCCGCTGCTAAGTCGCTTCAGTCGTGTCCGACTCTGTGCGACCCCATAGACGGCAGCCCACTAGGCTCCGATGTCCCTGGGATTCTCCAGGCAAGAACACTGGAGTGGGCTGCCATTTCCTTCTCCAATGCATGAAAGTGAAAAGTGAAAGTGAAGTCGCTCAGTCGTGTCCAACTCTTCGTGACCCCATGGACTGCAGCCCACCAGGCTCCTCTGTCCATGCTAGGGTGATGTATTTTAGCTACTAGGGATGAGTCTATGTACAGATCAAAGTCTTCTTTCAAAGGGCTGGTTTAAATGTTCTGATTTAATTTAGTGTATGCTTTTCTAAATGTAGACTAAGTACAATTTTAAGGTTCTAAACATTAAATATAGTGATAAACACCCTTGAAAATCTGTTTTTTAGCCCTTATCCACTATTGATTTTGAGTTAAACTATTGACTTTTATTTGTAAATGTCAAGTCATCAGTTCAGTTCAGTGGCTCAGTCATGTCCGACTCTTTGTGACCCCATGGACTGCAGCACGCCAGGCCTCTGTGTCCATCACCAACTCCCGAAGTTTACCCAAACTCATGTCCATTGAGTCAGTGATGCCATCCAACCATCTCATCCTCTGTCATCCCCTTCTCCTGCCTTCAATCTTTCCCAGCATCAGGGAATTTTGAAATGAGTTAGCTCTTTGCATCAGGTGGCCAAAGTATTGGAGTTTCAGCTTCAACATCAGTCCTTCCAATGAACACTCATGACTGATCTCCTTTAGGATGGACTGGTTGAATCTCCACTCTCAAGAGTCTTCTCCAACACCACAGTTCAAAAGCATCAATTCTCCAGTGCACAGCTTTCTTTATAGTCCAACTCTGACATCCATACATGACTACTGGAAAACCATAGCCTTGACTAGACGGACCTTTGTTGGCAAAGTAATATCTCTGCTTTTTAATATGCTGTCTAGGTTGGTCATAACTTTCCTTCCAAGGAGTAAGCGTCTTTTAATTTCATGGCTGCAGTCACCATCTGCAGTGATTATGGAGCTCAGAAAAATAAAGTCAGCCACTGTGTCCACTGTTTCCCCATCTATTTGCCTGAAGTGATGGGACTGGATGCCATGATCTTAGTTTTCTGAATGTTGAGCTTTAAGTCAACTTTTTCACTCTCCTTTCACTTTCATCAAGAGGCTCTTTAGTTGTTCTTTGCTTCCTGCCATAGGGTGGTGTCATCTGCATATCTGAGGTTATTGATATTTCTCCCAGCAATCTTGATTCCAGTTGGTGCTTCATCCAGCCCAGTGTTTCTCATGATGTATTCTGCATATAAGTTAAATAAGCAGGGTGACAGTATACAGCCTTGATGAACTCCTTTTCCTATTTGGAACCAGTGTGTTGTTCCATGTCCAGTTCTAACTGTTGCTTCCTGACCTACATACAGATTTCTCAGGAGGCAAGTCAGGTGGTCTGGTATTTCCATCTCTTTCAGAATTTTCCACAGTTTGTTGTGATCCACACAGTCAAAGGCTTTGGCATAGTCAATAAAGCAGAAATAGATGTTTTAATTTGTCATAAATACTCTTATCAGTTTTCTAGGGCTGCTGTAGCAAATGACTACAGATTGTTTGTAGTTCATAGTTTAAATAACAGAGATTTATCATCTGCATTTCTGGAGGTAGAAATCCGAGGTAAGGGGCACCTTGCTGAGAGCTTCAAGGCAGATTCTCTTCTGCACCCTCCTAGCTTCCCATGGCTTCTGGCACACTTTGGTGTCTGTGTTTTCTACCACACCACCCAGTCTCTGTGTTCATTTTTATCTGATGTTCTCCCTGTGTGTGTGTGATCTTTCCAAATGGAGCTCCTTTGTGAAAAGCAATAGTCACGTTGGGTTAGAGGCTCACCCTACTCCAGGATGACCTCACGTTAACTGATTATACCTGCAATGACCCTATTTCCAAATATGGTCACATTTTAAGGTACTAAGTATTAAGATTTCAACAGATGAATTTTAGAGGGGACAGTTTACTCCTTAACAACTGCCCTGTAATGGATGAGATTTATTTACTCATTTAACAAGTATTTATTTAGATAACCAACAGGGACCTAGTGTATAGTACAGGGAACTATATTCACTATCTTGTAATAACCTATAATGAAAAAAACATATATATATTTAGTACTACTAATATATATATATATATATATAAAATATACATAAAAAACATGTGAAAGTGAGGTTTCTCAGTTGTGTCCAAGTCTTTGCAATCCCATGGACTGTAGCCTGCCAGTCTTCTCTGTCCATGGGATTCTCCAGGCAAGAATACTGGAGTGGGTTGCCATTTCCTTCTCCAGGGGATCTTCCCAACCCAGGGATTGAACCCAGCTCTCTTGCATTGCAGGCAGATGCTTTACCATCAGAGCCACCAGGGAACCTCAAAAAAAATATATATATAGAGAGATTTATATATATATATATATATATATATAATATATATATGTATTATATATTATATATGTTTAACCGAATCACTGCGCTGTGATTCACTGTGTTGTTTCAGATGTCTGAAATAAACATGACATTGTAAAACAACTATATTTTAGTTAAAACAGACAAGACAAAACCCTATAGATACTTATTCTGTTCCTGCTAAATAGTGGCATTTTGTTAGGGAAATGATACAGAGCTATAAAAAGTAAAAAGACATATTGAGGTCCTGCTTTTATAAAACTGACCAGTGGGTCATACTCATCACAGGGGTGAGACAAATGTTGATACCGTTGGCTATTCCAGGTCCTAAAAGTTAAGGACAAAAAGCCGCTTTTCACTTTGGAACTGCTCTCCCAGCACGGCTGTGGCTCCCTAGTTAGTCCTTCATCAGCAGGCCACTGGACAGTCAGACCCCATGCCATGTCACATTAGGTGACCCTGTTCTGGGCAGACGTCAGTCCCTGTACATGGGGACAGTGGTACTCAGTCAGTTACAGGGCATCTCCCTGATGTTGACCTTTCCACTCTATTTACAGCAAGCTTGGTCACGGGCAAGTTTAAGTTGCTTTCCATGAAGCTAGATTAAAGATATTATTAAGACTTCCCGTGCATGAAGTTTAGTAGTGACAAAGTAGTTTTCCAGCCAAATATTATGATTAATAAGAAAAAGGATCTAGTTAATTGAGACTTCTGAAAAACCATCAATGCCTCAGAAACCTGGTAATAAGAAAAACATAGCATCTCTAAAAGAGTCGAGGTTAAAGTAAACAACAGGTGCTCCGTGTATCCAGCAGTTCTCCATTGAAACATGAAGCGATATAGATGTTCCTGGCTATGCTACTTTATGCTGTAACTGATTTCTCAGTTTGCAGAGTGAGTGAATTAATTATAGCTAGGAGAGAGCTTTCATTTTAATGGGAATCTGAAAATGTAGATCCTAGTTTGCTTCAGGAATTACAGCATTAGACTTTAAAATCTGGCATGGAATGGGGTGTGTGTGTGTGTGTGTGTGTGTGTGTGTATTTCAATCCATCCACCCCTTACTTAGTATTCATAATGCATTCAAGAGAGATGGCTTTATAAATTTTAAAAAGTCTCTGAGGAGCTACATAGTTTTAGAATATGTATTAAAATATTTCTGGTAGGTTATTCAATCTTAAAAGTATCACATAGACTTTATTTGGATGAATGTGGATTTTCTTGGGTTAAAAGGGAGGTCCTATTATACAGAGTGAAGTAAGCCAGAAGGACAAACACCAATACAGTATACTAACGCATATATATGGAATTTAGAAAGATGGTAACGATAACCCTGTATACGAGACAGCAAAAGAGACACTGATGTATAGAACAGGCTTATGGACTCTGTGGGAGAGGGAGAGGGTGGGAAGATTTGGGAGAATGGCATTGAAACATGTGAAATGTCATGTATGAAACGAGATGCCAGTCCAGGTTCAATGCACGATGCTGGATGCTTGGAGCTGGTGCACTGGGACGACCCAGAGGGATGGTATGGGGAGGGAGGAGGGAGGAGGGTTAAAAAAAAAAAAAAAGAATGGTGTGTTTAGTATGCTCTCTTTACATGCATTCATTTTGCTGGCTTGTTCATGAGAAACTCTAAATCATATGAGAAATGAATACCATGGTCTTCAGGAAAGATGTGTGTAGGAACTATAAAAACTGGAACAGGAAGAAGGTTTTCATTCTCTACCTTTATATTTATTCTTAAAATTGAAGGGAAACTAAAGCAATTATAAGTTCTTGGAGACAGTAGGTATTAGTACTATCTTATAGGAAATGATTTGTCTTTAGGGGTCCAGAAACATAAAAATATCCATGACCTTTTCCCCGTTAATTCTTCTCCTGGAAATTTACTCTCCAGAAGGACTTCAATAGGGACTTCCTTGGTGGTCCAGTGGTTATGAATCTGCCTTCCAATCAATGCAGGGGATGCAGGTTTGATCCCTGGTGGAGGAACTAAGATCCCACATGCCACACGGCCAAAAAAAAAAAAGAAAGTTGAACTCATAAAAACAAAGAAAAGAATGGTGTTTGCTAGGGGCTGGGGGATATATATATCTAATGTATAACACAGTGACTATAGTTGATAATGCTGCATTGTATGATTGAAATTTATTAAGAGAATAGAACTTTAGTGTTTGCACCAAAATAAATTTGTTGTTGTTGAGCCAAAAAAAAAAAAAAAGGGAGGTCCTATTTTCCATGTAGGCCCTATTAGTCCATGTAGGAATATGGACTAAGAAGAGTAGGGCTGGAGGAGTGATAGTACAGCGCCCAGTGCTGCTGTTAAGTACTCAACAAACTCAGTGCTGTTGTTAAGTACTCAGCAAACTCAGTGCTGTTGTTAAGTACTCAGCAAACGGAAATCCCATAATTTAACCATGATGAGAACTAGGACTCAACCCGAGTTCTCTTCAGTCTAAATCCAAATCAGATAGCAGTGTTTGATCTGCTTTGGGCCACTGATATTTTAAAATTCAAAGATAAGATTCTTTGTGCCAGATTCAATAATTTAGTATTTTATTTTCTTTTTAAAGGCCTGATCTCTTAAAACCAAACATACAGCCTGAGAAAAAATTTACTTTTTGAAATTTCATTGATCCAGTTAGGGTCAGAGTCAACCTCGTGTGTGTGTTAGTCACTTAGTCATGTCCGGCTCTTTGTGACTCCATGGACTGTAGCCCACCAGGCTCCCCTGTCCATAGGATTCTCCAGACAAGAATACTTGAGTGGATTGCCAATTCCTTATCCAGGGGATCTTCCTGACCCAGGGATTGAACCTGGGTCTCCTGTATTGCAGGTAGATTCTTTACCATCTGAGATATAGGGAAGTCCAATAAATAATCACTTCAGTTCAGTTCAGTTCAGTCGCTTAGTCGTGTCTGACTCTTCACGACCCCATGAATCACAGCATGCTAGGCCTCCCTGTCCATCACCAACTCCTGGAGTTCACTCAAACTCATGTCCATCGAGTCGGTGATGCCATCCAACCATCTCATCCTCTGTTGTCCCCTTCTTCTCCTGCCCCCAATCCCTCCCAGCATCAGGGTCTTTTCCAATGAGTCAACTCTTTGCGTGAGGTGGCCAAAGTATTGGAGTTTCAGCTTCAGCATGAGTCCTTCCAGTGAACACCCAGGACTGATCTCCTTTAGGATGGACTGGTTGGATCTCCTTGCAGTCCAAGGGACTCTTAAGAGTGTTTAATAGGCGCTGAGAAGATGAATACTTAAATCTGAATTATCAGTCAGAATTTGTAGCTTTGTCTTGGAATTAAAAGAGTTTTTTTTTTTTTTTTTTGGTATTATCTTCAATATCCTAGTAGTGAAATAGATATTTTTTACTTATCTGTATTATCAGTGTTCATCATAGGTTTATGGAAACAGGAAAACTGCATTCATTTACTTATTCTCTTCTGCAGTAGTGAAGCTGGCTGGCCGGGGAACTTGACAGTCTCAACAAAGAAATATTTGCTCTAACAGGTGTTATGTGATTTATCCACATAGACTATAGTGAGGGCTCATGGCATCTTCAGGAAAACGTCCACCTGCAAGTGTAGATGTCACTTCTTATGATCATACTCTAACCTGCCTAACCTCCACCAGTCCTCCAAAGAGAAAGTAAAATGAATGGTTGTAAATTTTCTCTTCAGGCAGAGAGAGCATACATTGGGAACTGCTCATGAGGCAATGTTTTTGATGGCTAGGTAGGTTTTCTTGTCTCTTTTTCATTACTGTCTTTTCAGGTTATTTTGTACGACAGGAAGTGCAACCTTTTCATTATTCTCAGATTCAGTGATGAATATGTGAAAGTGATGACATTCCTTACGGGCATTTTTTGAAAACAAGTGATTTCTCTACCTGCTCTGGATCAATGTCCTGGTTCTAATCTTTGGTTCAGTCTGAGATAGATTAATATTTCATCCATACAGTGGTGCTCCACACATTTGAAGAGAAACACCATGCCTACTCCTGAGTGTGTCTACAGCAGCACCATCTAGTAGGAATAAAATGGGAGTCATGTAGGCAATTTAAACATTTCTAGTAAGTCAATTGAAAAATGCAGATTGAAATAGGTGAATAGTAATATATTTGAGTTAATCCATTATATCCAACATATTATTTAAACATATTCAATATAAATATTATTAAAGAGATATTTCACTTTCATTTTTTTCTTACTAAGTCTTCGCATTTAGGGGTGTATTTTATATTTGTAGACCATCTTAATTTGGACTAGCTTCATTCTAAGTGCTAAATATTTGCATACTGTTGGCCAATGGCTACCATGTATTGTATGGCACATTCTGAACTAAACATCCCCAGTGCCTTTGAATAATTCTGATAGTTATAGAGGTTTGAGCCTGTTCCCTGTCTAATACGTGATTACAGACACTCCTCTATTTCAAGTGTATTGTCTCTAGACTAGAGTTTCATCTGGTCTAACCTGGTTAAGAGCCTAGGGTGGTGTTTCCCAAACCTTGATGTGCATACACAGTCACTTGGGAACCTTTTGAATCTGCATAGTTTTATTGTCTATGTCTGGAGTGCGTCCCAAGATTCTGCATTACTAACCAGTTCCCAGGTAACACTGATTTAGCTTTTTCAGAGACCACACTCTAGGTAGACAGAGCCTAGGGAAACTGTTTGCAAGAATCTTGTATTATGGATTATTCTGTTGTATACTTATTGCTGCTAACACTCCTAAGGAGATTTTCTTCATGTTTTGATATGCAGCTTTTCCATGCTATTTTTGTTCATTGGTTTTCTAATCTCTAGTATAGAATTTTGCATTTGTTACTGATATATCTTATAGGATTCAGCACATCAAATTAGACTAAAAGGTCACTGCAGATGCTAGTTCTCAACTACTGTATTCAGAATTGCCTCCACACTTCATGTAATCCCTACTCCTAATACCGTGTCCTCAGTATCATCTTTCATATCATTAAAAAAGTCAGAGTTTCTGCTTTGAAGTTGATTTTATTAATTACAGTTTTTCAGATTATGAGGATTTGGGCAGTAAATAATTGTAACAAATTAGATATCTTCTTGGTCAATATCTTTCAGGACATGGAATCCTGAAAATTACTTGCTAATGTTAATTACTTGCTAATGTTCAGTGTAGTCTGTTGTGTCTGTTCATTAAATGGTACTGGGAAACTGGACAGCCACATGCAAGAGAATGAAACTGGACCATTATCTTACACTGTACACAAAATTTAACTCACTGGATTAAAGACTTAGATAAAGTACAAGACCTGAAACCATAAACCTCCTAGAAGAAAACATTGGTGATAAGCTCTATGACATCCCAGTCTTGGTAATGATTTTTTGAATCTGACTCCAAAAGCAGAGGCAGTGAAAGAAAAAAAAAAAAAAGTGGGACTGTATCAAACTAAAAATCTTTGAAAGAAAAGAGAATCATTAATAAAATGAAAATGCAGCCTATGGAATCGGGGAAAACATTTGTAAATTATATATCTGATAGTGTCAGTCAGGAGAAGGCAATGGCACCCTACTCCAGTACTCTTGCCTGGAAAATCCCATGGACAGAGGAGCCTGGTAGGCTGCAGTCCATCGGGTCGCTAAGAGTTGGACACGACTGAGCAACTTCACTTTCACTTTTCATTTTCATGCACTGGAGAAGGAAATGGCAACCCACTCCAGTGTTCTTGCCTGGAGAATCCCAGGGACGGCGGAGCCTGGTGGGCTGCCGTCTGTGGGGTTGCACAGAGTCGGACACGACTGAAGTGACTTAGCAGCAGCAGCAGCAGTGTCAGTCACTCAGTCATGTCTCTTTGCAACCCCATGGACTGTAGCCCACCAGCCTCCTCTGTCCATGGGATTCTCCAGGCAAGTATACTGGAGTGGGTTGCCGTTCCCTTCTTCAGGGGATCTTCCTGACCCAGGGATCAAATCCAGGTCTCCCACACAGCAGGCAGATTCTTTATCATCTGAGCAATCGGGGAAGATCTGAACTGTATATAGAACTTATACTAGTCAGTAGCAAACAAACTCCCTAAACAGTCACATAAATTAGGCAGATCTGAAAAGACAATTTTTCAAAAAAGACATACAGATGGCTAACAGGTATAATTGTTTTATTCTTTTGCCTGTCCCAGCATATGTGTTTAGTAGAGATTTGTATTGACTTAATTTAAGGCTTAATTCAGTGATCATGTTCCAAGTTGAATTGTTTTGCTTTGCTGACTTGTGGGGTGGGGGAGGACCCACGGTCTCATAACTTTTTTTGTTTTGTCTGGATTAATTGATTGCTGGTCTGGGAGTTGGATATCCTGTAAGGCTGATTGTAGTAAAGGACTACATGTAGTAAGGCATTTGAGAAAGGAGGCTTCTAAAAATGGACCAGCAAGAAACAAGATAGTGGATATTGCCTGCTAGAAGGTTGTTTAGATTCTTCTTTCATTGTTGTGAAGAGTTGAAATGATTCCTTGAGCATTTGCAGAAAATTGGGTGATTTGTACAGTAGGCCTCTCAGATCTGAAATTGAGAGAATATCATTGCCCTTGTAGGCTTGTGGTGAGAGTTCAGTGAAATAGTGTATTTCAGCCACTCAGGATGGTGTTTAAAATAAAATGTGTTTCATTAGTACCATTAACTTGAAAATATCTTAATGGAAATCTTTAGTGTCATCAGTTTCTCTAGTACATTGAAAACCTGTCTTTAAAGTTTGTCGGTGGCTGGATTTTAGGATAGGTATGTACTTGAAAAAATGGAACTTTAAATCACTCTAATTCATGATACATGGACAACAGATTTTGGGAGGTTTTTGTTTTAAAGTTGAATGTATTATTTACCAACATTACCTACCTCCCATTAAATCTATGATTTCCCCTTGTGCCTACTTGCAATTGAAAATCAACCTCAAAATGCTTTTTCTGGAGACCCTTTACCCTAAACAGCATGGATTCCCATTCACATGCACTTATGATCTTAAATAATATGAAGCAATTATTTTGGGAGGCTCAGCTTGCTGCTTTTAAATACGAGTGTGCAGGTTTTTAAAGCTGAGTCTAAATCACAGAGAATGGGCATTGCCTGCTTGATATTTATTTCACTGAAAAATATAAAGCATATAGAGCATATTTCGGAGAAGGCAATGGCATCCCACTCCAGTATTCTTGCCTGGAAAATCTCATGGACAGAGGAGCCTGGTAGGCTGCAGTCCATGGGGCTGCTAAGAGTCGGACATGACTGAGCGACTTCACTTTCACCTTTTACTTTCACGCATTGGAGAAGGAAATGGCAACCCACTCCAGTGTTCTTGCCTGGAGAATCTCAGGGACGGGGGAGCCTGGTGGGCTGCCGTCTATGGGGTCACACAGAGTCGGACACGACTGAAGTGACTTAGCAGCAGCAGCAGCAGCAGAGCATATTTATTGTTTTGCTTATTCAGATCACTAGACCTTACATTTCTCTGGATGCAGTTCACAAGTAAGAAATAAAACCCTCCACTAACCTGAGGTAATTAATTCTGAGGGATGCCAGACCTTTCATAGTGTATTTTGAAAATGGTCTTCCACACAGGGTAGTAAGTAATGAATATTTCATAAAGAAATATTATTTATGGTGTTTTAAGCAACTTTGTTGAGAGATTTTGTATGGATTAATCAGGAAAGACATGTTTGCTAATCTGTGAATTTTTTTAGGTTGTTTAGAATTCTGTTTGCCTCAGAAGAATACATGTAGTTATGACTTTTCTTCTACTAGTTAAAAATATTGCAGTAACTTTTATAACTTTTTTAAGAATAAAAAATCATCAAGTTTTTCAGTGATTATCTTTCCCAATAGAGATTGTTTAAAATGGAAGTCTTGACTGTAGTATTTGGAGAATGGTCACTTTTTAGAATCTAAAATACCTCTTTGTGGCAGTTTTAAATCATATCCATTAATTTAATTACCTGCCCCTTGAATATATAGACTGGGTTTAGTGATTTCATTCTAATAAATGCAATGCAGAGGACCCATGAATACCTAGCCTGGATCGTAAAGAGCTAAGCAGTTTCTGCAGGCTCTCTTTCCATCTTTGTCTCTGCCTCAGTCTCTATCTTTGTCTCTCTATATCTATATACCTATTCCTACCCCTGGGTTTCCCTGGTGGCTCAGGGGTAAAGAATCCACATGCCAGTGCAGGAGACACGGGAGATGTGGGTTCGATCCCTGGGTCGGGAAGATCCCCTGGAGAAGGAAGTAGCAGCCTACTCCAGTATTCTTGCCTGGGGAATCCACAGACAGAGGAGCCTGGTGAGGTAACAGTCCATGAGGTCTCAGAGTCTGTCATGACTTAGCAACTAAACAATAATTACTAGCCCTATTTCTATGTCTTTCTTTTTCTTTCCCTGGAAAAACCCACCTTTGGAGCCCTGAGCCTACATGTAAGAAATATGACACCAGAATTCATTATCCTGGAGAGACCTCATAAACAGGCCTCATAAAGATTGAGAGAGATGCCCAAGGAACCCAAATGTCCCAATTTCAGCTGTTTGTGACTTTCCATGCCAGGCACCAGATACGTGAGATGCTTTCAGCCCTTAATAACTCATGGTCTGACCGCAGCCACATGCAGACCCCAGTGAACCCCACTTAGTTAAGGTTAGGTAACCCTTGGAGCCATGGTATGTAGCAATAATTTTTAAAATTGCCATTGTTTTATACAGTTGACTCTGAGGTAGCTTGTACGTGGAAATAGACAACTCTGGAATAGTCTGTTTTCTGAAAGGTACTCATGATGCACCTGAGTTTGTTTGACCCAGAAGTCAAGAAATGTAGGGCTGAAATGGGGTTCAAGCCTCTCCCTTTCATGGCTCCTGACACACCAATTTGAGCCCCGCAAGGGAAGACTTCCATTCCCTAGGTGGTTAGATAATGGGTCACCATGTCAATTTCACTTTTTTATACTTTCATAGTTAAATATCCCAGGCTGAATTGATCATTTTAATATTGTGTCTTTCTACCATCTTATTTATACAATATTATTTGAATTGTTTGGTTATAGCGTCTCTCTTACATTTGAGTTATAGTAGAGCTTTCTTATCTCTAATTTTTATATTTTTTATTGCAGTTGCTTTACAATGTCATGTTAGTTTCTGCTGTACAGTAAAGTGAATCAGTTCTATGTATACATATTTCCATTCTGTTTTTGTTTTCCTTCCCATTTAGTTCATTACCTCTGAATTTTTATTGTAAGTTGCAGCATTAGGTGCTAATGTGCAAGAAGAGATGCTGACTGATATTTTTAGAATGCAGATTTTAAAACATAATCCAGTCTCAAAGACATTAAAATGGGAAAAACATGTATCATAGATGGACGCAATATAATATTTGATATTTATATTCTTATATTCTAGAAAAGAATATTAAAAATTAAATTTCACGATGATCGTCAGGGAGCAGCACGTGAGTTGAGTGAGTCTGTTTTAGGGCCTGACTTTCATTCTAAAATAGAACATTTCAGTCGTCAGTTACTCAGAACCTTTCTGGGGCAGCTGATGCATATTACCCCAAATTCTTTCAAACATCCACATACATCAAAATCCTTGTGGGGAGAGCTGAGAAATCGTAGAAAAGCTGGCATTCATTTAAGGGCTTGGGGACTTACCTGGCAGTCCAGTAGTTAAGACTGTGCTTCTAACCGTACAGAGCACTGGTTCAATCACTGGTTGGGGAACTAAGATTCTGCTGCAAATTGTGGCTTGCAAAGAAGAAAAAAAAAAATGGAGAAGGCTTGGGTCTCTGTATTTTTAGCAAATCTCTCAACTGACTTTCATAGGCTCCCAAGTTTGAGAACTGTTACTCTGAAATATACTTATCTTCACATATGGCAGAAAAAATGCAAAATAAATGTGCTTGGTGATTTTGAAAGCCTTAAAGACAGCTCAGCAAATCTGAAAAATATAGAGGTAGAAGGAAAAGAGTTCCCATAAGTGTTAGGAAATCCTAGGAATCTTGTTGCTTAGTGAAAGCAAAGGTCTCAGTTTTGGACAATTAGGAAATTCCTTTATAGTGAGAGGAAATAGTATGGAAATATTAGTAAGGGCAAAAGTGTATCCATTTGCTTCTTTTCAGAATTGATTCCTTCTCAAAATATGACCTAGAGTCCCAGTAACCAGCTACCTTGTGAATATTCATGACCAGAAATTATGTACATTATTTTTCACTCTAGAACATGTTCTCGAGTCTTTGAGTTGAAGAAACAGATTTAAGAAAAGATTAAAAAGTCTTTGAGCTGGTGGAAGAAAAGAACAAAAACTTCAAACCTCTCATTCACAGGATCTGTTTGGTCCCCAAAGATACACATAAAAGTTGAAAAACACGTACAGACCTAGTTACTTACAACCCAACAGCTAGGGAAGTGATATAGCTGGAATTCACCCAGCTATGAATTGTGGTTCCAGATTGCCACCTCTTACAGTGACTAGTCCTTGACTAGTCTTTCCTTCCTTACCATATGCTGGTTAAAACAAAAAGTGGATAGTCTGATTTAATTAGTTAAAAATTCACTTCGATATTTGGCAAAACTAACACAATATTGTAAAGTTTAAAAATAAAATAAAATAAAAAATCCATAAGAGCACCAAAGTCATGAGGCCTTGGGCTTCCCTGGTGACTCAGACAGAAAGAATCTGCCTGCAATATGGGAGACCGGGGTTCAATCCCTGAATCAGGAAGATCCCCTGGAGAAGGGATTAGCTACCCACTCTAGTATTCTTGCCTGGAAAATCTCATGGACAGAGGAGCCTGGAAGGCTGCTGTCTATGATGTCACCAAGGGTCAGACACACTGAGCAACTAACACCTTCACTTTCACAAGGCCTTATCAATTCTGTTCCTCAGATACTGACCACTGACAGCAATGTTCATGTTGTATATTTGCTACTTCCAAAGCGTTTTAAAAAGAAACCAACCTCTGTATGTGAGTCATAAGTCAAGAAAAGTATGTACTCAGAAACATACATATACATACATGTATATACACTTCCTTTTTTTTTTTGGAATCAATGAGTGAAACTTTTGATCTTATTTAAATTTAAATTCCTACTCTATTGCTTTCCAGCTGTGTGATCTTGGCCAATAGATGTACATCTCAAAGTCATCAATAAAATGAGAATCTTAATAGAAAAAAAGAAATCAACCTCAAAAGGTTACATATTGTAAGGTTCCATTTATGTGGTACTTAGGAAAAGATAAAATTGTAAGTGGCAGAGCAGCGGTTGCCAGTGGTTGCGGGAGAGAGGAAGGCGTAGTAGACAGGGATGAGGGTTGGGTGGTGGGTACATTTTGTGTCTCTATTGTGGTTGTGGTTATGCACATTTACCCATTTATTAAAATTCACAGAACTGCACATAAAAAGGTAATCTTCCTTTGTTAATTTGAAAATAAAATTCAAAACACATGAAACCTAAAAGTAAGGAAGGAGATAGTTATGTTTAAAAAAAAAATGCCATAAGAACTATTTCATAGGGAGGATAAGGATGCTTAGAGGGGAAGACCACAATAACTTGCAAACTTCTTCTTTGGTCTTACACACAAACACACACACACACACACACACACATTTGTATTTATAGCTGAATTAAAGTTGGTGAAAATAATGTATACTTTCCAAATTAAAAAATTTTTACAACCAGTGTCATCTAAAGAAGCGTAACCCTTCTAACATGATCACATGCTCCATGAATAGATTTGGTTGATATATCATTTTCTAAGAATGAATCTCTGGCATGAAATGCTGTATGTTACATGATAAATAATCATACAAAAATTATACGCTCATCAAGGAGGACAATACATATAGAAAGTGCTGCAGAAAATCTAGTAGCTGGTTTTGACTTCAAATACACAAGCTATTCATCACTGATTTCTATCTTAAATATTTTATTAACTTAATTTAAATGAGGCCCTGTTAGGTCCTCTGTCACAATAATTGGTTGGAAATGAATTGTTTCAAACAGGTAAATTAATTTACCTTCCAATGGTGGTGGTGTCTTTTTGTTATTATCAATTACCATTGTTGAAAGTGAAAGTGTTAGTCACTCAGTCATGTCCTACTCTTTGCGACTCCATGGACTGTAGCCCTCTAGACTCCTCTGTCCTTTAGATTCTCCAGGCAAGAATACTGGAATGGGTTGACATTCCCTTCTTCAGGGGATCTTCCTGACCCAGGGATTGAACCTGCCTCTCCTGCCTTACAGGCAGATTCTTTACCTATCTGAGTCACCAGGGAAGGCCCAATTACCATTATTAAATGGCAATTAATTATGTTTAGTGCATACTATGCACTGAGTAGATTCCTTCAGTAGTATAGCTTCATTGGAGCACATGGGGTAGGGTAAGAGGAAGCCTTGTTCAGAGTAGACACTCAGTATAGTTCAATTCTCTTCCTTTCCTCATTCGTTTGTTTAAAAAGTTCCATAGTTCTGTGCATGTTAACAGGGGCTCTCACCTAGAAAGGGAACAAGTTGAGAGACCTGTTATATTAGGAGATTTAGAAGCTTTGCTGCTTGTTTGTATTTCTGGTTTCTCCTGTATGGGGGTCAAATTTTATTACTCTGTGATGTAGTAAAAGAACACCAAGACCTTGCCGGATACAGGTGTTCGTGTATCCCAGCTTAACCGAGTGCTTTCAGATCACCTTTTAGCTTATGCTCCAAAATCAACACTTCACAGTTACTTGCTTTGGCTTCTCACACTGTCTGCTGCTGCTGCTAAGTCGCTTCAGTCGTGTCTGCCTCTGTGCGACCCCACAGACGGCAGCCCATCAAGCTCTGCTGTCCCTGGGATTCTCCAGGCAAGAATACTGGAGTGGGTTGCCATTTCCTTCTCCAGTGCATGAAAGTGAAGAGTGAAAGTGAAGTTGCTCAGTCGCCGACTCTTCACTACCCCAGGGACTGCAGCCCACCAGGCTCCTTCGTCCATGGTATTTTCCTGGCAAGAGTACTGGAGGGGGTTGCTATTGCCTTCTCCACTCACACTGTCTAGGGAACCAGAACTAGAGCGCATAGTATCTGTGGATACTCGTGGCTGCAGGTGTTATAGATGAAAGTAAACCTGGGTGGAGAGGGAGAGAGAGAAGCAGGGAAGAGATCATGATTTGTCTTGTAAAGCATTTATTTCAAATGCATGGGTCTACTGAGGGACATCTTCTTATTTTTGCAAGCATTCTGATGGTGCAAGGATTAAGAGTGTTCACTCTTTGTCATTGGGTGTATGCTTTTATTTGATTTCCCAAAGTCCTCTTTTTCTTTGAGTTTTACCTCAAGCTACTGCCTAGCTGCTCTAAGAACACAGTACCCCTTCCCCTCCTCCAGGCTCACTGCCTTGCCCATATGTGTTGAATTTGTCATGGCATTAGTCCTTTGGAGCTCTATCATGTGGCTCATATTTTTAAAAATGTAAGTATGTTTCAGGATAGATTGAGGATTTGGTGTAGAATATCCATACAATGAAAGTCAATTTTTTAGGCTTAAATCCTATGAGTTTTGACAAATGTGTGCAGTCTTTTAATCACCACTCAAAGTGAGATGTGAAACACTTTTCTCCTTCCATAAAGCTCTGTCTTGCCCCATTGTAGTCATCCCCTCTCCATGTCATCTCCTGCAACCACATCTGATGTCTGTCCCTATAATTTGCCTTTTTCAGAATGTCATATATGAGATTCCTACAGTATTTATCCTTTGGGGTCTCACTTCTTCACTGAGTGTACTGAGGTTGAGTTCCACTATATTGTATCTTGCATTAATGATGCAATAGCAAACTAGTACATAGCATTCTGTATGGCCATATCACAATTTCCGTATCCATTCACCAGCTAATGGACTTTTACGTGGTTTCCAGTTATTAATTGTTATGAATAAAGTTGTTATAATCATTTGCTTAAAGATATCAGACATATGTTTTCATTTCACAAGCACATGCTTAGGAGTGGAATCACTGGGTCACATTTTTTAAGTGTGTGTTTTAATTTTTTAAAAACCATTAAAATGGCACCCCACTCCAGTACTTTTGCCTGGAAAATCCCATAGACGGAGGAGACTGGTAGGCTGCAGTCCATGAGGTCGCTAGAGTCAGACACGACTGAGTGACTTCTCTTACACTTTTCACTTTCACGCATTGGAGAAAGAAATGGCAACCCACTCCAGTGTTCTTGCCTGGAGAATCTCAGGGACGGGGAAGTCTGGTGGGCTGCCGTCTCTGCGGTCGCACAGAGTCGGACACGACTGAAGTGACTTAGCAATTAGCAAACTCTCCCCAAATTCCTGTTGAACTTTTCTATTCCCATCACCAGTGTATGGGTTCCAGTTTCTCTACATCCTTGTGAGCACTTGGTAGTTTCAATATTTTTCTCAATGTATTTCTCATTTTAGTAAGTGGGGAGTGGAACTTCATTGTGGCTTTACTTTGCATTTTCTTAATAACTACAGATGTTGACCACGTTAAATGTCCTTTCTGTTCTCTGTAATATGTCTTTGGTCAAGTGTGAACACTCCAGTACCAGAGTCCATGGTTGCTCCAATCCAGGGATGCAGAAGAACTGTGGGTATGGAGGGACCATAGAAATGAAAACCAATTATAAGTTTTATGTGAATTAACCCCTACGTTGTTCAAGGGTCAAGTTTATCTCAAAGAGCAGAAGTTTTAGATCTTAATGAAATTCTGTTTTGTAATTTTTCCCTTTGATGACTCATACCTTTTGTATCATATGTATGAAATCTTTACTTAACTCGATTATTTATTAAGACTTCCATGCTTTCTTTGAGAATTTCTACATGTTAAGTTTTACATTGTCTGTAATCTTTTTAAGCTAATTTTTTGCCTGTGGTGTTAAATTCCTTTTATGTATATATGTCCAAAAATATGTGCAGTTATAGCATCATTGTTGAGAAGACTTTCTTATCGACAGTGAAATATGTTGGTACATTTGTCAAAAAAGCAGTTGACCCATATGAAGTCTCTTATATTCCTTGGCTTTATAGATCTATTCTTATGCTAAAAAGATACTGCTGTGATCATTCCAGTTTCATGTTAGATCTTGAATAAGGTAATGTAAGTCCTCCAACTTTGTTCTTCTTTTAAAATTTTGAAAAACTGTTCTTGATTCTTCTGTCTCAAAAGACAGAATTTAGTATCAACCTGTCAGTTTCTACAGAAATGACTGCTGGAATTTTGATTAGGATTTCATTGAATTTAAATGTTAATTTGGAGACATCTTAATAATAAAGTGTTTTCCATGAGAAAACTACCTTTCCTTTAATTTGCTTATAATTTTCACTGCATAAATCTTGTTATTTTATGATATTTATGTCTACATATTGTGTATGTTTTCATACTATAAATAGGATTGTTTTATTTCAATTTCCAATTGTTCACTGGAAGCATATACATAAAAAATTAATGTTTCCATATTGATCTGTGTCCTGCAGTCTTGCTAAGGTAACTTTATTTATTCTAGTAATCTTGATGTAGATTCAATGGGAATCAGTCAGTGCATAACCAATTATGCTGTCTGTGAATAATTAATGTGTCATTTCTGTCTTTCCAAGTGATGTATCTTTTATTTTCTTTCTTTCTATTTTACTGGATATTTTCTCTAGTAATGTTAAATAGAAGTAGTGAGAATATACATCCTTATTGTATGTTCATTCTTAGAGGAAACCATTAACTCTTTTGTCATAGAGTGAGTTTAGCCATTCATTTTTTCCCCAGCTCCTTGTCAGGTTGAGTTTGTTCCCATCTCTTCTTAGTTTGCAGAGAGGTTTTTTGAGGTTGACTTTGGGCAAGTGCGATTTGTTCCTCTGCTTCTCGCAGAGTTAGGATGGAGGGCTCCTCTCTTGCCTCCTCAGGAAAAGGACCCTTTTTGCTTTAACTAATCCCACCACTGCTAGCTCCACCAGCCTAGAGTGAAAACACTTGCTGATCCATCTTTAATGCTGTTTCCTGTGTGAGAAAGGTTTGGGGATGAGGTTTTCTATGTATTTCGTCTGCTGGTTGAATTTTTTTTTTTTTTTACCTGTTGGTTGAATTTTTTACTGTGTACAGTGGGCATTTATGAAGTGACATCTCATTTACAGAAACACTGCTTATGTATATATAACTCACTTCTCTTCAAGTCTGGGTGGTTTCTGAGGGACCTGTTGACAAGAGCAATCTGTCTGATATTTCTGAATCTAAACTATTTTATCAGAATTTAGAAATAAGTTTTTTTTTTAAATTCCAAATATATGTGCATGTATACTCACATATATATATGTAAAATTGTGACATTACATGTATTTTGAAAGATGTAAAACCTACAGTGAAACTGCAGTTATCACCATAGTATCCATGTTTGCGTGTATATAAGAGATATGTAATCTCTTGCTTCAAGATTCATGCCATTGTTCACTTCCTCACCTACTCCAAACCCTCCACCTAGCTAATCTGACATATTTTATTTCTGTAATATGGGAACTTTAAATACCATTCATGTACTTTCCTGTCAGCATAATCAATCTTTTGAACATTTCTATCATTTAGGAATTATTGAAATGCATTTAGTCCTACTGGTACTCAGAGATAACAGTCACAATTTATCAATTAACAAAACAAGCAACCAATACAAACAAAAACTCACTAATGCTTCTGTAAATATGTTGAGTAGAGAACTCTGTACATTTAGCTTTTTTTTGGTTGAGTATACAGGTAGTTACAGAAATGCTTCATAGCTACTTCTTTTTTGAAGATTTCCAAATTTATTTAAATTATCAATAATGCTTTATTAATTTGCTATTGATGCTTTTGTGCAAAGTGCTTGAGAGGAAAAAGCTATCTTTATTCTTAAATTGTTCAACTTTATGCTTATATGTATTGTTGTGGTTCATTTGCTCAGTCATGTCCAACTCTGCGATCCCATGGACTGCAGCATGCCAGGCTTCCCTGTCTTTCACCCATCTCTTGGAGCTTGCTCAAACTCATATCCATTGAGTCGATGATGCCATCCAACCATCTCATCCTCTGTTGTTCCCCTCTCCCTCTTCCCTCAATCTTTTCCAGCATCAGAGTCTTTTCTCCATACAAATAAGAAGATCTGTGCTAAGATGCTAGTAGCAGAGCATAGAAGTATCCCTTTGGAGCTTAGTGATTAAACTGTCTCACATGATGTATTATACTTCTTATGTAAACATTTCCCTGGATGTCATTCATAATTTCAAATGCAGATTTAAAGTAAAACTGTATAATATGGCACTAAAGTGGTACTTAATAGCCTAGAAACATTTTATGTATCATTGTGACTAATACCTTCTCCCCTGTTAATCACTAATATGAGAACATTGTTCTACCTTAAAAAACTTTTTTTATTATGTAAAGAAAATGTGTAACATCAATTTAATTAATGAAAATGAGCTACATAACAGCTAAACATTCAATGGTTTGATAATAATGCATATTTACACCTTCATCGTCATTACCCTCAAATATGAAAACATTCTCAGTGATTAATATTTGGTAGGCTGCTAGTATGTTTCTAGTATGACTTCCCTGGTGGTTTAGAGGGTAAAGTATCTGCCCGCAATGCAGGAGACCGGGGTTCGATTCCTGGGTCTGGAAGATCCCCTGGAGAAGGAAATGGCAACCCACTCTAGTATTCTTGCCTGGAAAATCTCATGGACAGAGGAGCCTGGTAGGCTATAGTCCATGGGGCCGCAAAGAGTCGAACACGACTGAGCGACTTCACTTCACTTTAGTATGTTTCTATAACTGTAACTGTAAGGCTTTTAGCATCAAGCTAAAAATAATAAGATATTTCCTTTGAAAATATTTGAGAACCAAATTGAGACAATAGTATTTATCATAGACTATAATAATCCTCTCAGTGCAATCCAGCCCAAACTCCACAACACAGTAATTGGGAAAAATTGCAGACATCATTACTGGTTTTCCTTAATTTGATCTTTTCATCTTTTTTTAGAGGGCAGTGTCAAAGTTTGAAAGCTTCACCATGTATAGCTTTTTAATGCTTCTCATTTTAATCATTGTTTTACTTCTGAACATAATTCCTGTTAATTTAGTTCAATATATGTTTAAACTGTTGACACAAGTATTAAAATTATGCTCAGAATATAGATTCAAGGATATTAGAATGAAATATAGTCAATGGTTAGAATAGTTGAATCATTTTAACATGGCATGATTGAATGTATCATTGTCTGTTGTTTTGTAACAAAATCTATAAACATAACAGCTTAAGGCAGAGTACATTCATCATTGTATGGCTTCTGTGGATAAGGAATGGTCTTAGATGGGTCCTCTGTTTCATGGTCTCTCACAAGGCCTGGGTCAGGATCTGTGGGCTCATCTGAAGATTAGACAGGGGCAAGATCCACTTCCATGCTCCCTCAGAGCTGTTGGTAGCCTTGAATCCCCCACACATTGTCAGAGTGAGGTCTTCATATCCTCATTGGCTTTTGACCGGAGACCTCTTCAGTTCTTTGCCGTATTGGTGTCTCCACAGTGGCAGCACAGAATGCAAGCAAAGAAGCAGTAAAAAGAGTCTACTAGCAATATGAAGTCACAATTTTAACCTAATCATGGAAATGGCATCCCTTTAACATTGCCTGTTCTTGGTTAGAGGGAAGTTCTTCATGGGGAGGGAAATACACAAAGCCATTAATAATAGATGAAGGGATCACTGGGATCTACCTTAGAGGCTTCTTACCACTTTCCATATTGAAATAAGCATTTCTTACACAAACCAGGTATTGTTTGAATCTTTTGTTGGACTAACTGAAATTCTTTATCCTAATATTAAGTCTCTTTGGTGAATTTAAAACTTGTATACTTCATATTTTGTTTGCTACGTCACCAATATTTCTTCTCAACCAAAACTTTTTTTCCAAATTCAAATTTTACCTTAATGTATGGAAACCTTCAAAACACCGTGGTAGAAATACCGACCCAAGACACTTATTGGGAAGATAATGGAAGAAGTCAAGACATGATTTCATTCAAATTCTTTTCTTGCCAATTTTTACATATCTTTGAGACTCAATTCTTCATTTAAAATGAACATAACAATGTCATCCTGTTTGATAGTTTTTAACAGTATAACATAAGATGATAAAAATAAAGCATGTAATGTAATACTGGTACACACTGTTACATAAATGGGCTTTATCAGTACCATGCATATCATTACTTGGAGAATGAAGAATTCTATTGATGAAAAACTGTTAGCTCTTCTTTAGTAAACTGAAGTTGTTTGATAATTTTGGGACACTTTTACTGATGAGATTGTTTGTTTAAAGTGATGCTTAAGAGAAATAGAATTGAAATGATCAATTATTGATTAGTTGTGAATTGTGGGCTAAAAAGGAGCCATGTCTTACTGAGAATTTTCCATAGATGAATTACTGATGTTACATGTCCAAATTTAATGCTGGCAAAATGTCCATAATTTCCAATATGATTGAGAGATTTGATGCAATTCCTATCAAAATGCTAATGACATTTTTCACAGGCACATTAAAAAAAACTGAAGTCTTTATAAAACCACAAAAGACAACCAAAGCAATCTTGAGAAAGGAGAAAAAAGATGGAGGCTTCACACTACCTGATTTCAAAGTACATTACAAAGTTAAAGTAATCAAAACAATATTGTACTGGCATTAAAATAGACATAAATAGGACAGAGTAAAGTGTCCAGAAATAAACCCATGCATATAATACAGTAACTAATTTTTGACAAAGACACCAAGAATACACATGGAAAAAGGATTGTCTCTTCAATAAAAGGCATTGGAAAAACTGGATAGCCACATGCAGGAGAATCAAAGTGGACCCTATCTTACACCATCCACAGAGATCAACTCAAAATGAATTAAAGACTTAAATTTAAGACCTATAACCATAAAATTCTAGGAGAAAACAGGGAAGAAAACTCCTTGAAATTGGTCTTGGCAATGCTTTTTTGCATGTGGTATGAAGAACATAGGGAACAAAAGCAAAAATAAATGAGTAGCACAGCATCAAACTGAAAAGTTTCTGCACAGCAAAGGAAACACCAAAATGAAAAAAAAACCACAACTTTTGGAATGGGAGGAAGTATTTATAGACCATATATCTGATAGGGAACTAATAGCCAAAAAATATAAGGAACTCATATAACCCAATATAAAAAAAAATAGCAATAACAACAATAAGAAATAACCTGATTAAAAAATGGGCAAAAGACTAGAATAGACATTTTTTGCATAGAAGCTTTACAAATGGCCAATAAACACATGAAAAGATGCTCAGTGTCACTAATTAGTAGGAGAATGCAAATCAAACCAGGATGACATATCACCTCACAGCTGTTAAGATGACTGTTTTCAAAATATCATAAAATGGTAAGAATTGGTGAGGATGTAGAGAAAAAGCAACCCTTGTACACTGTTAGTGATTGTGAGTTCAGTTCAGTTCAGTAACTCAGTCATGTCCGACTCTTTGCGACCCCATGAATCACAGCATGCCAGGCCTCCCTGTCCATCACCAACTCCCAGAGTTCACTCAGACTCACATCCATCGAGTCAGTGATGCCATCCAGCCATCTCGTCCTCTGTCATCCCCTTCTCCTCCTGCCCCCAATCCCTCCCAGCATCAGTCTTTTCCAATGAGTCAACTCTTCGCATGAGGTGGCCAAAGTACTGGAGTTTCAGCTTTAGCATCATTCCTTCCAAAGAAATCCCAGGGCTGATCTCCTTCAGAATGAACTGGTTGGATCTCCTTGCAGTCCAAGGGACTCTCAAGAGTCTTCTCCAACACCACAGTTCAAAAGCATTAATGCTTCAGCACTCAGCCTTCTTCACAGTCCAACTCTCACACCCATACATGACCACAGGAAAAACCATAGCCTTGACTAGACAGACCTTTGTTGGCAAAGTAATGTCTCTGCTTTTGAATATGCTATCTAGGTTGGTTATAACTTTTCTTCCAAGGAGTAAGCGTCTTTTAATTTCATGGCTGCAGTCACCATCTGCAGCCATTTGGGAGCCCCCAAAAATAAAGTCTGACACTGTTTCCACTGTTTCCCCATCTAATTCCCATGAAGTGATGGGACCAGATGCCATGATCTTCGTTTTCTGAATGTTGGGTTTTAAGCCAACTTTTTCACTCTCCTCTTTCACCTTCATCAAGTGAAATTTGTGATCACAAGATTGTGAACTGGTCCAGCCAATATGAAATTTGTGATCACAAGATTGTGAATTGGTCTAGCCAATATGGAGAACAATACAAAGTTACCTCAAAAATCTAAAAACATCACTGCTGTGTGATTCAGTAGTGCCATTTCTGGGTACATAAACATACAAACTGAAACCAGTATCTCAAAGAGACACCTTCTCAAAAAGGTATCTTCATGCCTATGTTCATTGCAGCATTATTCACAGAAGACAAGATATGGAAGCAAACTCAATGTCCTTCAACAGATGAATGGATAAAGAAAGTGTGACTCATACACACACACATGCACATACACACAACAATATTATTCAGTCTTAGAAACAAATAAGGGAATCCTGCCACGTGTGACAACATGGATGAACCTAGAGGATATTATGTTAAGGAAGAAAACTAGATACAGAAAGACAAATACTGCATGATCTCACTTATATATGGAATCTCAAAAGATTGAACTCATAGACACTGAGGATAGAGTGGTAGTTTTCAGAGACTGGAGGAGGGGAGAAATCAGTCAGTAGATATTGGTCAAGGGGTACTGATACTCAGTAATAAGATGAAGATTTGAAAAAGTAATATACACCATGGAGACTATAGTTAATAATAATATGGGTTAGAAATTTGCTGCAAGGGAATTTTAATTGTTCTCATCACAAAAGAGGCATATATAGAAAAAGAGAAAATTTAGCTTTGGTGTAACCAAATTTTTCTAAAATTTATTACCCCGCATGGAGACAAAGTAAAATAATCAAGAAGTTTTCAATTTAAAAAAGTCAGTTGTGTACATTAAATACTCAATATTCACTATATGTTTAGATACCTGCCAAGTATTGCTTAATGTTGAATACCATCAATTATAACTCAGTATTTTTTAGTGTTTTTTTTTTTAGGTGAACTTTATATAAAATGGCTTGAATAAATTTGCATTCTGACAAATTAATTTTCATCCTTAGTTTATATGTGATATGTGTTAAAAAAAAAAAAAAGCAGTGTGAAAAAACAGACAGTGTATTTTGACAGCTGGCAAAAGTTATCTAAAAGAAGCATATAAATTATAGTTATAAATTTGGATTTTATTTTTATAATAAGGGAGAGACATTGTCAGAGAATGCCATGGATATCAGTAGTTTGCTCAATAAATGATGGTAAATGTGTGCATTATAAATCCCTCTCCTAGCTTAATTTACCATTGAGGATCATTTCTGTTACTGTGAAGATCCTGGGGTATCAGACTACTGTCAATTATCCTGGGAAATGAACTAAACCTGGTATTTACTGCAATTGTGGAGAGGGAGCTCCCTTTTAATCCTTCATGCAGTGTGTGAAGTCTTGGGGAATTAACTCACTTAGTATTAACAGAAATAGAGCAACTATCTTCAGTTCAGTTCACTTGCTCAGTTGTGTCCGATTCTTTGTGACCCCATGAACCGCAGCTTGCCAGGCCTCCCTGTCCATCACCAACTCCTGGAGTCCACCCAAACCCATGTCCATAGAGTTGATGATGCCATCCAACCATCTCATCCTCTGTCGTCCCCTTCTCCTCCTGCCCTCAATCTCTCCCAGCATCAGGGTCTTTTCCAATGAGTTAGCTCTTCGCATCAGGTGGCCAAAGTATTGGAGTTTCAGCTTCAACATCAGTCCTTCCAGTAAACACCCAGGACTGATCTCCCCCAGGATGGACTGGTTGGATCTCCTTGCAGTCCAAGGGACTCTCAGGAGTCTTCTCCAACACCACAGTTCAAAAGCATCAATTCTTCAGCACTCAGCTTTCTTCACAGTCCAACTCTCACATCCATACATGACTACTGGAAAAATCATAGCCTTGACTAGACGGACCTTTGTTGGCAAAATAATGTCTCTGATTTTTAATATGCTGTCTATGTTGGTCATGACTTTCCTCCTAAAGAGTAAGCATCTTTTAATTCCATGGCTGCAATCACCATCTACAGTGATTTTGGAGCCCCCAAAATAAAGTCAGCCACTGTGTCCACTGTTTCCCCATCTATCTGCCATGAAGTGATGGGACTGGCTGCCATGATCTTAGTTTTCTGAATGTTGAGCTTTAAGCCAACTTTTTCACTCTCCTCCTTTCACTTTCATCAAAAGGCTCTTTAGTTCTTCTTCACTTTCTGCCATAAGGGTGGTGTCATCTGCATATCTGAGGTTATTGATATTTCTCCTGGCAATCTTGATTCCAGTTTGTGCTTCCTCCAGCCCAGTGTTTCTCATGATGTACTCTCTGCATAGAAGTTAAATAAGCAGGGTGACAATATGCAGCCTTGATGTACTCCTTTTCCTATTCGGAACCAGTCTGTTGTTCCATGTCTATTTCTAACGTTGCTTCCTGAGCTGCATACAGGTTTCTCAGGAGGCAGGTCAGGTGGTCCGGTATGCCCATCTCTTTCAGAATTTTCCACAGTTGATTGTGATCCACACAGTCAAAGGCTTTGGCATAGTCAATAAAGCAGAAATAGATGTTTTTCTGGAACTCCCTTGCTTTTTTGATGGCTTTTTCAGTGATCAATTGGATGTTGTCTGGTTCCTCTGCCTTTTCTAAAACCAGCTTGAAGATCTGGAAGTTCATGGTTCACATATTGCTGAAGCCTGGCTTGGAGAATTTTAAGCATTACTTTACTAGCATGTGCCGAGAAGGCAATGGCTTACTCCAGTACTCTTGCCTGGAAAATCCCATGGATGGAGGAGCCTGGTAGGCTCCATGGGGTCGCTAAGAGTCGGACACGACTGAGTGACTTTACTTTCACTTTTCACTTTCCACTTTCATGCATTGGAGAAGGAAATGGCAACCCACTCCAGTATTCTTGGCTGGAGAATCCCAGGGACTGGGGAACCTGGTAGGCTACCTCTATGGAGTCGCACAGAGTCAGACACGACTGAAGTGACTTAGCATAGCATAGCATAGTATTACTAGCATGTGAGGTGAGTGCAATTGTTCTGTAGTTGGAGCATTCTTTGGCATTGCCTTTCTTTGGGATTGAGATGAAAACTTATCTTTCCCAATCTTGTGGCCACTGCTGAGTTTTCCATATTTGCTGGCATATTGAGTGGACACTTTCACAGTGTCATCTTTCAGGATTTGACATAGTCCAACTCAATGAAACTAAGCCATGCCATATGGGGCCACCCAAGATGGATGGGTCATGGTGGAGAGGTCTGACAGAGTGCGGTCCACTGGAGAAGGGAATGGCAAACCACTGCAGTATTCTTACCCTGAGAACCCCATGAACAGTATGAAAAGGCAAAAAGATAGCACACTGAAAGGTGAACTCCCCAGGTCAGTAGGTACCCAATATGCTACTGGAGATCAGTGGAGAAATAACTCCAGAAAGAATGAAGGGATGGATCCAAAGCAAAAACAATACACAGTTGTGAATGTGACTGGTGATAGAAGGAAGATTTGATGCTGTAAAGAGCAATATTTCATAGGAACCTGGAATGTTAGGTCTATGAATAAAGGCAAATTGGAAGTAATCAAACAGTAGATGACAAGAGTGAACATAGACATTCTAGGAATCAGCGAACTACAATGGACTGGAATGGGTGAATTTAACTCAGATGACCATTATATCTACTACTGTGGGCAGGAATCCCTTAGAAGAAATGGAGTAGCCATCATGGTCAACAAAAGAGTCGGAAATGCAATCTCAAAAACGACAGAATGATTTCTGTTCATTTCCAAAGCAAACCATTCAATATAACGGTAATTCAAGTCTATGCCCCAAAAGTAACACCAAAGAAGCTGAAGTTAAACAGTTCAATGAAGACCTACAAGATCTTCTAGAACTAACACTCAAAAAAGATATCCTTTTCATTATAGGGGACTGGAATGGAAAAGTAGGAAGTCAAGAAACACCTGGAGTAACAGGCAAATTTGGCCTTGGAGTACAGAAAGAAGCAGGGCAAAGGCTAATAGAGTTTTGCCAAGAGAACGCACTGGTCATAGCAAACACCCTCTTCTAACAACACAAGAGAAGACTGTACAAATGGAGATCACCAGATGGTGAAACCAAAATCAGATTGATTATATTCTTTGCAGCCAACGATGGTGAAGCTCTATACAGTTAGCAAAAATAAGACCGGGAGCTGAATGTGGCTTAGATCATGAACTTCTTATTTCAAAATTCAGACTGAAACTGAAGGAAGTGGAGAAAACCATTAGACCATTCAGGTATCAAATCCCTTATGACTATACAGTGGAAGTGCGAAATAGATTTAAGGGACTAGATCTGAGAGAGAGATTGCCTGATGATCTATTGATGGAGATTCCTGACATTGTACAGGAGACAGGGATCAAGACCATCCCCATGGAAAAGAAATGCAAAAAAGCAAAATGGCTGTCTGAGGAGACCTTACAAATAGCACTGAAAAGAGGGGAAGTGAAAAGCAAAGGAGAAAAGGAAAGATATACCCTTTTGAATGCAGGAGAGATAAGAAAGCCTTCCTCAGTGATCAATGCAAAGAAATAGAGGAAAACAATAGAATGGGAAAGACTGGAGATCTCTTCAAGAAAATTAGAGATACGGAGGGAACGTTTCATGAAAAGATGGGCTCCATAAAGGACAGAAATGGTATGGACCTAACAGCAGCAGAAGATATTAAGAAGAGGTGGCAAGAATACACAGAAAAATTGTACAAAAAAATCTTCATAACCCAGATAATCATGATGGTGTGATTACTCACCTAGAGCCAGACATCCTGGAATGTGAAGTCAAGTGTGCCTTAGAAAGCATCACTATGAACAAAGCTAGTGAGGTGATGGAATTCCAGTAGAGCTATTTCAAATCCTGAAAGATGACGCAACTATTTTAGTAAGTGCCATATTGTCATAAGACTTGATATTAAAGTAGCACATTGTGAAACTGTATAGAAAAAGTCTGAATTAGACAATTTGTGTAAATTGCAAGAAATTAAATCCTGTATGTAAAGTCACTAGCCAAGAGAATTTCATTTGAATATGCAAAACTTTGTATGAGCACATCTTAATTTGAGAGCTTGGACTGTTGTTATTATATTGAATTGCAGTAAAGTTATGTGTCAATGCAGGCTGTGTGATTAAGTTTGGAGTAGAAACTAATGTGGTATGGATAATATTTTGCAAATATTAAAGGAATGCATTTACATTTATACATGCAGTCTTGCTTGGTGGACCATGTTCATTCTACATTTGAGCCTTATTAAGATTTATAGTCCCAGGGCATAAGACCAGATATTAGCTAGCATGGAGAGGCACCTTTGCATGTCAAGTATCAGGAAAGAAAATTACTTAAGATTTTGTTGAGCTTTTTTCCTATTAAGAGAATAGAGATTTTTATCTCGAAGTTCCTTCTTTTATCTCAAACTAATGAAGCGTGATGTAACAGAAATAATTAAATATTTTTTTGAATTCCTATCGTACTGATATGTTTTAATTGGGATCTCACAGAGTAATGCACAGCCCTTGCCCACAGCTGGTTACCAGGCTGAGCTCATGGGATCTGAGTGTTACCAGATCAGCTGATACAAGGGCACAGAGAGATGCTGTCTCCTCTCCTTGCAGGCACCCTCTTATATCTCAGTGGGTATCTTGGATATCCCATCAGTGGCATGAGGGATGGGGGTAGAGCCTTCCTTTCTAGTCTCCCAGAGTTAGGACTAGACTCCCTACTTAGCAAGTCTTGGAGGAGG
The DNA here is from genome assembly GCF_000754665.1 of Bison bison bison. Classification (NCBI taxonomy): domain Eukaryota; kingdom Metazoa; phylum Chordata; class Mammalia; order Artiodactyla; family Bovidae; genus Bison; species Bison bison. The sequence goes on along the minus strand of NW_011494459.1, from coordinate 1,146,533 downwards.
CAGATGGCGGCCCATATCAACTTCTCTCTTTGTAGTTAGAATGAAGCTGCTTTGGGCTTCTGCTAAAATACCCAGTCAGCAGGAAGGGGTCCAGTTCTCAACCCGGTTATGCTAACACATGGCTGGCACAAACCCTGTTATCCGAGTGACACAGTTGACTTGACCAAATCTGTCACTAAGGACCACTGCTTGCTTTCTTTTTGGGCGGGGTGGGGGGGGGGGTCTTTTTCAGAAGAATTAATTTACTAATTAGCCTGCAGCAGGTCTTAGTTGTGGCATGCAGATCTTCATTTGTGGCGTGTGAACTCTTAGAAGTTGGGGTGTGTGAACTCTTAGAAGTTGTGGTGTTTGGGATCTAGTTCCTTGACCAGGGATTGAAGCCAGGCCCCCTGCATTGGGAGCACCTACTCTGAGCCACTGAACACCAGGGAAGTCCCACAACCACTGCTTTCATGTCAGGTGTGTATTTACCACTTCCACAGAATTAGATTTTAAAAACTTGGCATCCTAGCCTGGTCATATTTGTTATACAGCTCAAAGAACAACTGATCTGTAATCCCAATAATTCAATTTGAGTCTCATAAGGATTGTATCAGATAAAAGTAATCAGTGGCTGTCAACTAGTTGAAATAATTTGTCAAGTGACATTTTTCATGTAAGTGTTTACTGTTATGATGCTGAAAGCTTGGCTTCTGTTCACAGGTGCCAAATTGAACCTTGGAGACCAAATTTTGGAGAAGTAGAAAAGAATAGCTTTATTGCTTTGCCAGGCAAAGAGGTGACATAGTGGGCTCCTGTTTGTGAAAACTGTGTGGTCCCAACCCAGGAGGATTGCACGAGGAGTTTTATAGCAATGGTGCAACGGTGGGGTTGCTGATAAAATTAGAGTGTTTGCAGGGCATGCATTCCTCTCATCTGGTCTCAGGTCATCTTCTAGATGAATTTCTGTGGTTCTCTTGATGTCGCCTCAGGTGGTTTTAGCCACCTGATGAGAAAAACTGACTCATTTGAAAAGACCCTGATGGTGGGAAAGATTGAAGGCGGGAGGAGGGGACAACAGAGGATGAATGAGATGGTTGATGAGGTGGTTGGATGGCATCACTGACTCAATGGACATGAGTTTGCATAAACTCTGGGAGTTGGTATTGGACAGGGAGGTCTGGGGTGCTGCAGTTCATGGGGTCTCAAAGAGTCAGACATGACTGAGCAACTGAACTGAACTGAACTAATCAGGTGGTTTTTCTCTGATATGAAGACTGCTGACATTTTAAAAGCACTTAAAGACATTGTAATGTGTATCCCTTTAGGTTGAACCAGGACCCTGCCCTGAGTCTGCACTACTGATTCTTGGCAGTCCCTCCCTTGTTTTAGCATCCCCTCCCTTCCCTGATTAGCAACTGTTGGAATCTGCCCTTTGGAACTCAGGGAAGGGCATGGAGGTTGGAGTCAAGAAAGAGGACAGGAAGCCTTCTGTGCCCAGGAGCCCCACAGGGTCCTGCTTGTTTTCACTACTAGCATAGTTATGAAAGTAGGCTTATTGTTCATAATATTTCCTACAAGTTCAGTATGTAAAGTAAAATAATACAGGTAAAAATTTTACATTAATCTTGGTTTAAGATTTAACGTTAATTTTAATCTTAATTCATTGTCACAGAAACTTCACCCTTTCTCTGTGGTTTTGAAATATATTTCCTTATTTTCATCTTCATTCCATTCATGGCAATCTTCATATTATATCTATATCTGATTGCACATAACACTTTAGTGATATCTGTCCTCTTTTAATGAAGCTGCATTTTGTAGGGATTTGTGTTTTAGATATAATTTGTAGATATAATTCCTTTAGCAAGTAGGATCCTGGCATCCACAAAACTCCCATTAATGAGAATCTTACAAAATGAGAGAACAGCTTAAGATAAGTTCTGTGAAAAGTGTTTAACTTTTCTAATATAAATCCATTAAATCTGCCCTGGTCAATTGTAACAGCTCCATTTGGTGGTAATGCAAGCACCAACTCACTTGTCTTGCTAAGAAATCTTATCTAAAATCCATATTATAACCTCACAATGAGACTTGTATGGTGTTTTCTCTGCTGTACTTTTACTTGATGTTTTATTTTATTTTGATCAAGTGGAGAAAGCTCTCTATATTCCAGTGACATGGCAGAGTTCTTCTCACACCTTTGAGACCTGGGAATCTCTGACAAGACCCTTGACATTTGCCCATTAAAACTACAGCTTGGATAAGATTCAGAGTAGCTGAGCTCTAACCAGCAGTAGCTCATCATTTGCTGCATAGCTTTCTCTTTTCAACTGGCCAGATGCCATTCACTTTACTTTCATGTACACCGTGAAGCTCTTTCCATCCAGCCAGCTCATGTGCTGTCATTATTGCTTTCAAACTTTTAAGGTACATTTTAGACAGTTCTGCCTTACGGCCATAGAACTGTGTAAATTAGCCATCCGTACCGTGCTAATACATCCATCAGTGATTGCCCACCCACATGGACTTGAACTGCCATTGCCTACCACATCTTTTAATTAAAAGAGTGTCCAGTGGGAACTCAGTGTTTTGCAATGTCAAGATGTCTTCACTCTTATGTATGAGATTCCTGCTTGCTCTTTGTAGGTACACCAAAATGTGTCCTGTTTCACAGTACGGACATATTTAATATTCATTTAAAAATCTGCATTGGCATCATTCAAAATATTATAGGTGCCACCTAATTGAGTTCTGAAATATTTGAAATTTACCAATGTTAAAACAACATATTCTGGAAATAATACAATAAATAAAAGACACAGATGGTGAAAATATTATCAGATGCATAAGCAAGCTCAAATTGAAAAGTCCCCAAATTATAATAACAGCATAATTCTATTAGCAATTTTATGGTAGCTGTAGTAGATTATGCTTCTCAAATAATCACTCAAGTTCTTACAGGATTTACCTGGAGCAGTAAGTATGCTTATCAATGACAGAGATTATAGCTTCATTTTAAAGCCTGTTAACCTTTCAATTAAAATGCTTATTAAAATATTTGTTCTCAAACAGATGTGGGCTGTTTTAGAAAGTAAATACTGGCATAAAATGAGATATATGTATCACTCAAAATATTGGTTACTACTGAAATATTTGGATATGCATGTCAGTTCATACCAGACCCAATTCAGAATTACAGAATACACTTCTGCAAGAAGTGGTGGAGGATGAGAAATTAACAGAGAACACTTCAGATTGTGAAGACATTCCAGGGTTTGGATGGATGAAGCAGAGCTATGCTATTTCACTTTATTCTGGGGGGATATAGTACAAATAAAATTCTGAAAAAGCCCAGTTACATGGCTTTTTGAAGGTGTATATCTGAATATGTGTGTACATTTTTTGTATATGGTGAGGCAGTAGTTCAGGTTGCTTTGGTTCTTTAAAGCAGAAAAAAAGAGAAAACACCAAAATTAAATAATGTATGGATTTATTGCTTATCATATCTGAAAAGTGTGCTGTTATATGAACTTCAGGCATCGTTTGGCCAGAGCTTCATAACATGTCTATGTGATTGTATTCACTTTGTTCTCTCCTAAGAGGCAGCTTGAGGCTATGTTCCATTATCATAAAATAAAGGATGCAGCAGTTCAGTGCATCACATTTCTAAATACATCAACCAGAGAAAGGAACCTTCTTGTCCTGGTATTTGTGTGTGCTCAAGTTGCTTATGTCTTGTCTGACTCTTTGTGATCCCATGAACCATAGCCTGCCCAGCTCCTCTGTCCTTGGGATTTTCCAGGCAAGAACACTGGAGTGGGTTGCCATTTCCTTTTCCAGGGGATCTTCCCAACCCAGGGATCGAACCCAGGTCTCCTACATTGGCAGGTGTATGCTTTACCACTGAGCTAACGGGTATGCTCCTCTTGTCCTTGCCCACCAAACAGAGATGCTTGGCTTCATTTGCTCTTAATTGTTCTATCTTAGATTTTGTATACATCCAAGTTGTTCACAGAGGTCAGTGGAATGACATGCTTGGGTTAGTTTAGACCTGGTATACTGATCCATCACTGCCTAAGTATTGTCACACTGGGCTTTCCAGGTGAATCAGTGGTAAAGAATTTGCTTGCCAACGCAGGAGGCACCTGAGACTAGGGTTGGATCCCTGGGCCAGGAAGAGCCCCTGGAGGGGGAAATGAGAACCCACTCCAGTATTCTTGCCTGGAAAATCCCTTGGACAGATGAGTCTGGTGGGCTGCAGTCCATGTGGTTGCAAAAGAGTTAAGCATGCATGCCAGTCATGTCAATTCAAAACAGAAGTGATGGCTGCTGAAAAATGGGCTAGAATAGGAATAGATACCAAGAGTGTCTTCTCTCAGGGAGAATGTGAAATAGGAAATTGGAAGGATGAAATAGGGGCCATGTCTTGTCAGCCTCAGGATAGTTTCAGGGCTTGCAGTTGTATAAGGATCAAAGGAATTTGGATCTACCTCCAAACTGACCTCTTAACTATAAAAAGGTATGTTTTTACATAATTTTTTAAAAAAAAGTTCTAATGTAACCTAAGGATAAAAGTAATAACTTGATTCCTGTCCCTCAGGTGCCTTCTCTTGTTGCAGTTGTTGGTATTCTCGGGGAAGATCCACTCCATTTAAAAAGCAGCGTCTCTCCCCACAGTTGCAGTTCACTTTCTCTGCTTGCTTTTTCCTGCACAACCAGACATCTGTAATGCACTAGTTTGTTACTGTTAATTCCTCTCCTCTAGAAGATAAGCTCCACGAGAACAGGGATTTTGGACTGATATGAACATTGAATGAAATAGTGCTTCCTTTGGTAAGTGTTTTAATGAACACTCTGGATACATTATCATGCATCCTTTTATATGTTACAGTAGCACTTGACGTTTCTGAGGATGGCCATTTTAATAAAGATTGTTAAAGAAGTTAATTGAATAGGAAAGTGCTCACATATCTTTCTCTGGATGTGGTGTCTGATGCTGTTTCTAACCCAAGATGCTGCCAACTTCCTTCTGTTGAGCCAAGGACAGTCTATTAGTCAGCTTGAGCTACCATAACAAAATCTCTGAGACTGGTACTGTAAAGAACAGAGATGTATTTAGTCACAGTTCTGGACGCTAGGATTCCAAGATCAAGGTTTTGGCCAATTCATTTTCTGGTGAGGGGACTTCCCAGCTTGGAGAGGATGATGAAGGGAAGGGGTGAAGGAGGGGACAGGAAAGTGGGGAAGAGCACAGGAGCTCTTGGTTTCACTTAAGGACTCTAATCCAGCAAGACAGTGTGCCATTCTTACATTCTTAGGACCTCATTTAACTTTAATTACTTTTTTCTCCAAATACAACCATACTGGGGTTGGGGCTTCAACATGGATTTGGGGCAAGGGTACAGGAGTGGAGTACCAACATTTAGGCTGCAACAGACGGCTTACCTGTAGAGCCAGTGTCTAAAAAGAGGCTGGGCTACGAAGCCTGGTGGAATTCAGTATCACCTGATTATACTAATCAGCTACTCCCATTCTTGAAGTGAGGAAAACATGACTAGTTGTTCCCCTTTATCTTTAAATGCCAAAATGAAAATACAAGATTAATTTACTTTTTATCAATGTATAATATAATACTAGGGCATCAATTGGACCCTGTTGAAGTTGGCTGGATCTAACTTTTAAATGTGCAGAATGGGAACTTTGCCACCTTACTCTTGACTTAGGCAAAGAGAACTTCTGAAAGCCTATTAGATTTATTTGTGTTAATACATCATCTTTGCTCCTGACAGTCTTTTACAAAAATCCAACCTAGAATCGGTGAGTGGCGTTGCATATGTGCACTCAATCAGGGCAATTAAGATGGCAATATCAGCCAGAACCTATGGGCGATTTTACCAGCCCATTAAACTGAGCATTGGAGTTGGTGTTTTCAGTTCCCAAGGCGGCATTTAACTGCCTTCTCTGTAGTTAACACTCTCTGCCCAGCTTTCAATTAAGCAGCAGTGTTGGGCTGGGAAGAGCACGTGGAATTTGGAATTGGAAGGCCAAGGTCGAATTTTAGCTCATCTGCAATTTGTGTGAGAAGGTTTCTACAAAAGAGATGCAGTCAATCAGGTTCAGTTTCCTCAGTTATTTCTTACAGACCCCAAGAGAGATTGCTTCCTAGGAAATCCAGTAAGTATTTGTTGGCTAAAGTAGAATCCTCATGTATTGGGTTGGCCAAGAGTTCGTTTGGGTTTTCCCAGAACGTATTATGAAAAAACCTGAATGAACTTTTGGCCAACCTAATATTTCTAACAAGGATTTTTGGATACAGAATTTTCATTTTGGAAATGATTTCTTAAGGCTTAAATTATACTAAGCATAGCTAACTTGTAACAGACTATAGTACTACTCAGATTATTCATATAAAGCATGCATGCACGTGCATTCAGTTGGGTCTGACTCTGTGAGCCCATGGACTGTAGCCCTCCAGACTGCTCTGTCGGTAGGATTTCCCAGGCAAGAATACTGGAGTAGGTTGTCATTTCCTCCTCCAGGGGCTCTTCCTGACCCAGGGATTGAACCCAAGTCTCTTACATCTCCTGCATTTGCAGGCAGATGCTTTAGCACTGCGCCACCTGGGAAGCCCCAAACATAGTTTTATCAACACTGGTATAAGGTTCATTTTTGCCGTTGTGTGTCATAATGTCTTTCTTTAAAAACAGGTCCTTGAGTACTGACTCCAAGTGGTTGTTAATTGACCCTAGGGTTTAAACTCACATTTAAATTGGTATGACAATACTTAGTTAAGAGGTTCATGGCTTTTCATTTTAATCAATATTCTATGTGTATACGCACATACTCCCGCAAACACCCCAGTAATTTGGTTGCTCTTTAAATTACAATCATGCATAAATTATACATAAATTATAATAAGCATTAGAAACAAAGTTATTTTTCATGTTAATGATTTTTCTAACACAACACAATTGATGAAATTGCAACTTATATTTTATAGTAAGTGGAAAATCTGCTCGTTTTTAATTTAGAAATCAACATTTGTTAAAAGTAGTAATCCACATTTAAAAACTTAATGCAATGCACATTTAATTTTCAAAATATTGCTTCAGGCAATGGTTTGACATTTCTTATAATTTATCAGATTGCTTTACAGAATTAAGCTAAAAAATTAATTTGCTGTGGTAAACCCTTTACAAAATTATGATTGTCATCCCAAACTCTACAGCCATCCTTAATGAAGGCTTTTCTTCTTTTTCATCATCAGTGTCATGGTTATTGTTAATTGCTTTCTAAGCTTATGTCATAATCTTAGCAATTTAATTCAAATTATCATGATAGCTCAGATGGCAACTTCAGCAAATGCTCAGGAAATATACATAACACCATTTAAAATTACTGTGCTAGGTACTTGATATGGATTTTCTATATAAAACACAGCATATTGTATGCAAATATTTCATATGCTCAAGAATATGAAGTTTAGCTGGGTGCCTGTGGTCTTAAATTTAGTTCTTATATTTAGGATGCCAAGTTTTTCTGGGTACATGGGTATTTCATTATTTAAAACACAGAGTGCTGTCAAGTTCCATGCTCTTGCTTCAGAGACTGATATTTTTTCTTTGATACATTTACTGGATTATTGATGCCTCCATTCATAGTTGATAGTATTTCTTAAGTTCTACTCTTCCATGGAGACCTGGTCCAAGTACCCACTCCTGAAAGAGACTTTTCCCAATAGGATAGCAGTGACTTCCCTTATACCTTGCACCTTTGCACTATTTAACTATTTTTGAGTTCACCATATATTTGACAAAAGATACCATTAATTGTTGTTCATAGTTCACCCCCTACTTTGGTTTTCTCCAACTAAACTCTGAGTCTTCTATGAGTGTGACCCTTTCTTTTATCTTGATATAGAACAGAGCTTTACCTCTGTGTGTATTTGTTGTGTTCAGCTGCTAACTCGTGTCTGACTCTTTGTGATCCCCGTGGAGTACAACATGCCAGCCTCCTCCATCCTCCACTATCTTCTGGAGTTTGCTCAAATTCATGTCCATTGAGTTGGTGATGCTATCTAAACATCTTGTTCTCTGTCGCCCCCTTCTCCTTTTGCCTTCAATCTTTCTTGATATCAGGGTCTTTTCCAAGGAGTCAGCTCTTCGCATCAGGTGACCAAAGTATTAGAGCTTCAGCATCAGTCCTTCCAATGAATATTTAGGGTTGATTTCCTTTAGGATTGGCCAGTTGGATTTCCTTCCAGTCCAAGGGACTTTCAAGAATCTTCTCTAGCACTATAATTTGAAATCATCAAGTTTTTGCCATTCAACCTTCTTTATGGTCCAACTCTTACATCAGTACATGACTACTGGAAAAGCCATGGCTTTCACTAGATGGACCTTTGTTGGCAAAGTGATGTCTCTGATTTTTATACCTAGAAATAAATCAGTATTTGGTGATGATGAGGAAGTACCATCTGATTTTGGAGACCTGAGAGGCTGCCCTGACTTAGTTTTTCCGTCCTCCTGCCACAGCATATGAATTTCTTCCAGGATTCACTCTTTCTTTACCATTTCCTAGATTCATGCTTTAAAGGTATCCAATGGAGATGAGTAAATTTAAAATTAGGTAATGAAATATTGTGCATGTCCCTTAATTTTTTTGAAATGAATTTCTCAATATACAGTCTAAGAAAAGATGACTAATTTGGAATCCTACCAATTTATTGTGATACATATACTTTTTGAATTTGAAGCTGGGTAACTCCAAATTCAGAAAACGAAGATCATGGCATCCGGTCCCATCACTTCATGGGAAATAGATGGGGAAACAGACTTTATTTTGTGGGGCTTCAAAATCACTGCAGATGGTGATTGCAGCCAGAAATTAAAAGACGCTTACTCCTTGGAAGGAAAGTTATGACCAACCTAGATAACATATTCAAAAGCAGAGACATTACTTTGCCAACAAAGGTCCGTCTAGTCAAGGCTATGGTTTTTCCTGTGGTCATGTGTGGATGTGAGAGTTGGACTCTGAAGAAAACTGAGTGCCAAAGAATTGATGCTTTTGAACTGTGGTGTTGGAGAAGACTCTTGAGAGTCCCTTGGACTGCAAGGAGATCCAACTAATCCAT